>NC_051176.1:63451392-63474008 GCF_013339695.2 Rhipicephalus sanguineus
CTTATTTACTTGAAAAAATTTATTACTACAGAGTTCCATAGTCACTCAATAGCTTTTGTGGTCACAAAACTGCCGCCTCAGTTTAATATAGAGCGAGCGGCGGCCGCTAGAGGCGCCACAGTAAAAGAAAGGCCACCCAGCGGAGCGACCGCCGTAGGCGACGCTTGTATTTTTTTTTCTGGTACGTCTTGGGCCGAAAGCCCCGCTCTGAATTTGAAATAATTTACAAAAAATAAGCAATCTCAAATTCAGCTGATGGCTCTGTATGCTGATTATGATATCTGGGGTTTAACGTCCCAAAACCGCGATATGATTATGAGAGACGCCGTAGTGGAGGGCTCCGGAAATTTCGACCACCTGGAGTTCTTTAGCGTGCACCTAAATCTAAGTACATGGGCCTCAAACATTTTTGCCTCCATCGAAAATGCAGCCGCGGCGGCCGGATTTGATCCCGCGACCTTCGGGTCAGCAGTCAAGCGCCATAACCACTAGACCACCAGGGTGGGGCTGGCGGCTCAGTATGCCAGCTTAGACCTTTGTTACTGCTAAATGTGTCTTTAGTTGGCCCAACAGGCCTCAAATAAAAAAAAAACTTTGGCGTTACTGTGATGCGCTGTACAGAGAATGTACAGGTCGTGCACTGTAATTTCCCGAACTTCCGATTGCTTGCGTGTCGTTCCAGCAGTGGTGGCTGACTAATTTTATGTAACAGAAAATGTTCTAGGACGTGAGCTTGCATTTGCCGGTAATCTATTTGGAACAGATACATCGGCAGATTGTAGCCGTCAATGAAACGTTTGCTTGATGAGAACTGTTGTCGTTTTCAGGCCTCGAAAGCTTTGCTAGTTTTCGTGCTAATCAGTCCAATTGTGTGACACATTTTTTTAACGCAAGTTTTGTTGTCAATATCCCTGATGAAAATCGCATAGATTAATATGTCCCCCTGACTCTGCATTGCGCTTCTTAATCTCTCTCTCTCACGAGCAGGGTGATGAGGATTGACGCACGTTTACATTCAGTGCTGTATTTTCTTGGCGAACCAGGATGCTTAATAGGATTGTAATCGCAATCTTTCTTTGTAGGAAATGAAGCCGTGCAAATGCTTGATACATAACAGATAATTTTGCCTTCCCTCCGCACTGGAGGTAGTCGTAGAGCACCTCAAAGACATCTAAGGAGTATGACACAGAAATCTTGCATCTTGTCTATTTGTAGTGTTGTTGTACAATAAGTAGCTAATGGCTCGTTTATCAAGGCTGGAAACCCCCCTTGCACACGGTGGCTCTCGAGGTCGATTTCAGTGGGTTTCAGTGGTGTTCAAACTGTCCCATATGCACGGCCATCCGATTTGTCTAAGTAGGGCTGGCAAGCCGTGGAAACACCTGAGAAAATGACCGTTAGGCCTGGAGGTGGTGGCTTTGCCTCTACGGCCACGATATGGCGTCACCATTTATCATGAAATCGTCCACATGGATGATGTCTGATGAATCGGAGTGCCTCGCACACACACGCACCATGCTTTGAATCGATGCTGAAGTTGTCCGTTTCTTGCCACATTATGGCTCACTTCCAGTTCTTGAACTGCCCACGGACACTTGGCGTGCAAAATAACGATGTCTTTTCAGTAGTGCCCTTGTAGCCGAAACAGCACCTCGGTACACAGCACCTAAACGACATTGTCACACGAACGTGCCACTTCTATTGTACAATACCTGAACTTGGCCTTTATCCAAAAAGCAGTCGCAGACACAGAGTGTATGTGCAAACTTTCAGCTCGCGCCGGCCGCAACTGCGGTCTCGGCGGAATCAACCCGGAGAAGGGTGGCCCCTAAGCGACGGTGGCACTGTGGCATGGCAGCTTTCCGCGCCATATCAAGCTCCCCCATAGCGTGATGGCGAAGTTTCGTGACCAGAAAAGGTATTGAAGGACTATGAGAGCGCTAAAGAAACATTACTACCAGGATGACAAGTGCGAAATGGCATTTTCAGAATGTAGTGAGCAGTCGAGTGTGTCTTTAAATAGTATAATAAATTACGGCGGCCTTGGGGCACATATTGTGAAAGCTTTTATTATAAGCAGCATTTATGTCACTGCTACGCAATTCATCAGAAGAAATAACACAGATAAGAAACAGCAAGTTCAAGGCGACGTTAATGTTGCGATTGCATGAAATATGAAAGGCTGTGTAGAGCTGTAACGCAGTAACCTTTGTGACGATATATCACGAACCTGTGAATAAATTAACAGCCAGAAATTTTGAGGGGACGGCACTACTCATTTAACAAAACATAGCTGATGCATAGCTTGTAAAAAAGGTAGGCCCCACCTGTCATCTTTTTTGCGAACAAAGAAGGAGAGATGTTCAAAATAAGAACAGCCGTGTTTTCTCCTTTTATGTCAGATTGTATAGCGGCACAATCATTGCCACTATATGGCCTGGGAAAACGCTTTGCCAAGCACTTGCGTATTGTAACTGAGGCTATGTGACTGATGCACATTATAACCGATGTAAGTGCCATCAGCATAACTTGGAAGTATGAACAGAAACTAACTAATAAGGAAAGTACATGGTTGGTGATTGCTTAAATCTCTTATTAGCAGCCTTTAAAGCATGCAAGCAAATAATGCAGGCGTCTGGTTTTTAGTGGACCTGGCATAGTCCCAGCATGTCGCTTCCAGTCAGTCAGTCAGTCAGTCAACAAACTTTATTAAGGTCCAAAGGAACTACAAACTCGTAGTTGCGGGCCGCGCTCACGTTGGGACCGGAAGACCATGGTCCTCCGCCCGTTCGCGGGACCTTTGGACAGCCCTTAGTTGTACCTGGGGATCGCCGCTTTTGAGGGCTTCCTCCCAGTCCTCTTGTTTATTAAAGACTATTCAGCATACCGCAAGGTCTGTCCGACCTTGTTATTGTGTGAAGTAATTCCGAGTCGTGCATTACTTGCAGTGAGCACAATTTCTAGTCCTTGTGTCAGAAATGTTTATTTTTCGAGCCTTTTGTGATGCATTCACTTGCAATTTCAAACTAACATTTTCATGCAGGCCACTTTATATCTGAACTTTCTCAAAGGAAGTGTTTTCTTGTGGCCCAAAATGTGGTTGTAGTTGACATTTAGAATTTTAAACGATATTATTGGCTGTGTTCAGGTGAATGACTAGAGCTAACAGGTATCTAAAACATATCCAGCATTTTTTCTTATAACCAATAATATCCTCTTTCTCTTTCTGCAGATTGTGTTCGGCTTTTGTTTCAATCAGCGCTGTCCCCTCAGACTCTCAGGTAGGAACCGATTAATGAAGAAAGGAGCCACATCTGAGATTTCTTGAGCAGGGCAAAAAAAAAAAAAATTAAGCAGCCATATGACAAATTTTTAATTTCAACGTTGCTGTAAATTTCTCAAAGTCAATACGGAAGCTGCATCTGGGACACAGCTAAGAGTCTAGCTGTTTTTGACCACAGTGCTTAATGTGGCAAATTTGTTGAGCGATCTTATGAAATCATTTGCCTTGCTTCTTCCTTGTTCAAGCTTGTTGAGATTTTGGTTACTAGCATGTATGTAGTAGTATTGATTTTGTTTGTGTGTGTCTCTGGCATGTATAAGTTAGTTTTGTTTGTTTCAATCATAAGCACTGTGCACTCTTCAGCACACATGGACAGTTCAGCTGACACTGCTATGACTAGTGGTAACTGTTGTGGCACTTCAAGCACCTAGTAGTGTAACCTGAAAGGAGAGACGCAGGGTAATATCATAGTCTGTACATTTTGGCACAGTTTTAAATCTCTCGAACTTTTTAAACAACCCATCTTTAAGATTTTCAAAAGTAATCGTGTGCACAACTGAGTGCGTACTTACAAGATCACACATTGCCCATTTACCAAGTGGGACATGTGTATCTTGCTGCTCGTGCAATAGCTTTTGTAGTGCCTCGAATCTTTTTGTATGTAACGTTATTAAGGTGTGTTTGAAGCTGTATTCGCCACTAAAACGCAATCAGAGGTACCTATGTATGTCTGCTGCAACAGTTGCACTTCGTACAAAAAGCTGTGACGTCCACTTGGATCAAGAATGCAACAGATGTGATTTGAAATTATGCCTGAAAATAAGTACTGCTGTAAGTAACCCTGGAACTGCCTAGTACTGCTTGTTTCATGCACACTGCTCCAGCGCACATTGGTGTTAAATTTCCATTGAGTGTTTAGTGCACATACGTATGTAGATTTCCTACATGTTCAGTGCAGAAAAATGTGCTGCAGTGAAACACCATTGCGAGACCTATCACGATGTTAAAAAAAAAAAAAGCAATAGTACTACTGAACAGCAAAAACAAAATATTTATATTATTGGTTTGAAAAATTAATGCAATAAAATACCAGCAGTTTGCATTTTTGTACAAACAATAATTGTGTGATAGTGCATAAAAAATTATTGATAGTATAATATATCGTATAAAATTGGTTGTCCAGTAATTGGTTTACAAAATAAAAACAAACTGCACGGTTGTACACAATTGCTAGCTTTTTCACTTTTGTGGCTTTGACATAGTTGCTTATTGCTGAACCATTAATCCATGTTCATAAGCAGTTATTGTTTTGGTGGTATACCGGTGGTGTGCTGAAGTAACTGTCTACAGATGTAATGAAAAATGATAGTGGGATTTTTTTATGTTCTCTAGAAATCTGTTAGTCTTTCTGTTCTTCTGAAGCAAGCACTTGAATTCCGGACGGTGATTTGAGCTTATGGGCACATTTGTGTGGGTCACCAGCGTAATTCTATTGATTCATGCAGGAACTTTCAAGCTGTAACTGTTGCTAGATTTGTGATGATGTTACTAGAAGTTTTGATGTGGATATGGAAGGCCTGGCTGGAGCTGTGTTCATTTGGATGCATGGTGCTTTCAGCAAGGCATATTAGGTACTGCTGTGGCTGTTGAAGATGGCCAGGCCATACCCACTGTTGCCCCTAAAAAGCGACTACGCTCTCTTGATGCTCTAAGAGGGTAAGTCATATGGCGATGCCGGAAGCAGAATCTTACTTCTTCTTGATAACTGCTCTTCATAAATGGCTTGAAATGTTTAGCACACAGCAAAGGTCACTCTTAGTTTAGGGCACTCATTGTTATCTAATGAACAGGAAGTAGTATGGAGTACATACATGTATGTGTAAGGTACCAAGTTTTCAACAAAGCTGGTGTCATTGGTTGCCTTGTCTTGGGCTTCATTAAAGAATGTGACATGTACAGCATGTTTGTGCAGCATACAAATTGGTTTTGTGACAAAGCAATTTTGTACTGTCAGCACCATAGGTTGGCAAAATAAATGGAGCTTAATCAGACACACTCAAGAAATGTTTTTCACTTAGATATCTTTTTCACTCTGCCTCAGATTAGAAGACAATTAGCCTTCTGAAAGTACGAAAAGCAACATTCATTCAATGAAGAAAGCAGAATGTGTGTACTCATAAGTGCAACAAATGAATCCCAGTGTCCAGTATACTGGACATGGTTCTCATGTGAAAACGATTGTACTTACAGTCTCCTTAAAGGAGTCCTGACACAAAAGTTTTCGCCCCGCGTTTTTTTGCTGCAATGTGTTGCTGGGGGCCTGTTAGTCATAACACGGCACATCGTTTGCTGCAGCGCGCGACAGATAATTAATTACAAGGTCCTCATTACCGACAAAGCCTCAGTTTCGGTTTGACAGAGCTCCAAAAACGACAAGCTGCCGCGTGCAACTATCACCACCTAGCGAGTGAAACGCTCGGTCACGTGAGCACACAGAACAGTGACGCATGTCCGCGCGGTCTGTCGTCGCCGGGCTCATCGTCGTCTGATGGCGACGATTTTCTTGCGGCGAGGATGGAAGGAATTTTCGACGTGGCGAATCACTTCAGGTTTGACCCGCTGGCGAGGAGCGATTCGTCGGGAAGCGCGTCAAAACAGAAATGGCGGCTACGACGTCATCATAACTTGTACCGGCTGCAACGTTTACGTAGGGGAAGTAGGGGGTCACCTCGGGTCACCTCCGAGGGTGTCAATGCAATAGGTGCGGCCTATAATGCTGGATCGCGCTCGCGAACTTCGAAATTCGTATAAAATACCTTCCAAGCTTTATTCGCTGTCGATATTTTGCAGATGGTACACGCACGTACACGGGAATCGATCCAGCAGGCTATCTCGGCCGCGAAATTTTGTGTCAGTACCCCTTTAATTTTTTTGCATGCTTTTCAATAGCCTCTTACCGGAAAAAAAAAAAACACTAAAAAATTTTGTCCTACCCTACAAAAAATTCAGGGACAGAAAGGGATATGACTCAATATTGTAATTTTGTAATTTAAAGATTGTATTTTATTAGGTTCCAAATAATCACTCTTACTTCTGAAACGTCTTTGCGCTGTTCTCATATTTTGTTGCCAGTTTCGTACACTTTCGATGCCATAGTCGCATGATACCACAATCAAAATTACCTCGCTTTTTCTTGTGTGCGTAGGCTCTCACTGGTGCTGATGGTGTTTGTCAACTACGGTGGCGGCAAGTACTGGTTCTTCCACCACAGTCCTTGGAATGGTATCACCCTCGCCGACCTGGTCTTTCCATGGTCAGGACTAATTCTAACATTTAATCTTCACAATGAACAGCTATCTTTGCCTCGCTTGTTGCCAACCTCATCCATTTTCTGTTCCTCGAAACCTCTTTCCTGTCACACTCACGATGGACTGGGTGTTGTGAGGTGCCTTATTGAGTGCAGGCACACTAAGAAGACACCTCCGGGAATGTAAACAGGGTGTGCAGCATGGTCTTTATTGTATCCAATCATGATGCACAAGGCAGTCATAAACAAAGTGAACGAGGTTAAGAAGTACTGCCAGCGTACATCTCTACAGTTTTTTATTGCCATGACAATTGTCTGCTACAGTAACATCCTGAAACTGTTTATTTATTGTTTATTTATTTGTTTGTCGTGCTCTCAAACTCCAGATCTATAGTGTGCAGAGGGGAGTGGAATAGAAACACTTATCTGAATCAAACACAACAAGCTATAGGGCATGTCTTCGTGTTGGCATTAATGTCTTTTGTGCTGTTTCAAGATGTTTTCTTAAGCCTACTGGCCCAACTTTTTTGGCCTGTTATGCTACCATGTCTTACAGTGTAAGCTGTTATGGACTCATAACGAAATATGTGCCGCAGCTGAGACAAGGAAGAAAAAACGAGAGAAGACAGGATAGGGCACCAGACTTTCAACTAGTTTATTTTCCGCTCATCACCCAAATATATATATTTCCAGATATGTGCACAAAGAGAGGGTGCAGCACAAGCAAACTATAGCATAGCACAATAAAAAAAACTATTGCACAGCGCTATCTAAAAATGAGCATTCACTCTTGTACAAAGAGATCGAAGGCACACTTATGCATCCATCCCCCTTCTTTCTTCTGTATGTGATACGCCTCAAGTACTTCACGTGGGTGATGTGCAGCAAATAAACTAGTTGAAAGTCGGGCACCCTATAGTGTCTTCTCTCGTTTTTTCTTCCTTGTCTCAGTTGCGCCACAAATATTCCATTAAGCTATGCACCAACTCGCCCAACATTACACTCTGCTAATGTTGTGAGCTCTGTTACTTGGGAGGCGGCCCTTTCGGTTCTCTCGCCTGAGGCATCAGCAGCGCTTGCCCGCAGTTGTGGCATGCCGCTACAGGGCGCTCCATGTCTTGCTCTGAGCCGGGCCATTGAAATAAAGATCTAGGCTTTGCCTTCATGATGGACATGCCTTGGTGTGCTTCATGTAGTAGCCCTAGCAACTTCCCTCACGCAGCTCTTGGCACTACCAAGCGATGGCCCCCAATGAAGCAATTTTTCCGTAACAGACAGCTCATGCTGTTTTTTACAGAAATCTGCCATTTATTTAGTTTCCATGTCAACACTGTGTGGCCAACCGTCCCGTATGTACTTGCGTACCAGAGAAAGTACCTCATCAGCGACGGCGAGTGGCTGGAGTTCCGGCAGGGCAGGCTCATCCCGCTGGTCCAGCGTCAGGACGACTTGGGCCTCCTCTTCCTGGTCCGCTTACTCCTGTAATGGTTGAGAATGGCGGCTCAGGGCATCGGCATTGCACATGAATTTACCAGGCTGATGTTGCAACCAATATTAGTAGGCCCCAAGTCTGATGGCCCATCGCTGAATGCGGGCAGCGGCCATAGTAGGCGTTTGACAATCCACTCTTAGAAGACCCAACAATGGCTGATGATCTGTTATAAGTGTGAACTGTCTGCCCAGAAGATAATCTCGGAATTGCGTGACGCCATAAATAAAAGCCAACGCCTCGCGTTTGATCTACGAATAATTCTTTTCTACGGCAGTTTGCGTCCGAGATCGAAATCCGAGGGGCAGGTACTGTCCTTCAATTCGGGGGAATAGGCACCGGGCGCGGGACAAGTTTTGACTGGTGACGCCTCTTTCGGTGGAAGCGCGGAAGTAATGGCATGTGGGGGCCGGAAAGGAGCAGGCGCTTGCTGCGGGGCGCGGTGCTGGATGTTGGCTGCGCTTCATTGTGCTCTCGTCGCTTGTGTCCTGCGCTGCCGAAATGCATCAGAGAACCAAGCCCGAGCAGATAGGCTGCGCTGTAGGCTGCACAAACAGCTATGCAAACAAGGATAAAGCTGGGGAGTACATCCAGTTCCATCGGTTCCCGTCTGCAATCGCCGTCGCCGACGGCCTTGTTCGCGCACTGGCCGCCAATGACGGCCCTCGTTGCATCAAGCTACGTGAAATACACAGACGGAAGATAGCTGTTGAAATAAAGATCGGCGAAGCATCAAAAAAAAGAGGAAAGCAAAACGGGAACAGGAGTGTGCAAGAAGTACAACGGAGGAACAACATGTGCAATTGGCCAAGCATCGCGTAAAGAAAGCCGAAAATGGAATAGGAGACGTAGGGTACCCTTTTTAAATGTTGGGAGACAATGTTTACGTGTAGACAGAATAACAAATTATTAAATATTTGGCACATCCCACGCCTTGTGGGAATCGGTTTCACGCGAAGCAGTCAGCGAGTAGTTCTATGCTGCAGTTTTTTTTTTTTTTTTTGTAGCCAAGCATTACGAGGTGGACCGACGTGTTTTTGTAAGTGCAGTAGTTGTGTACACATCGTGGTCTTACCACGCACGTCGACTACACTGGCGTTCAAAGGGTAACTTATGGTCTGACGTAACATGATCAGCACCCACGTTACAGCACATACGTCAGTATTATCGCAGTGAAGTGCACTTTGCGGTGTGATGATGTGATCATACGTAACTTTCGCTAGCGTTTTCTTCAGGGGTCGAGAAACGCTTGAATATAGCTTGCCGAATCATATAGTAACACAAATGTAACGTGTATTACACTGCTATAAAAGCAGATCAAACACTGGAACCACAGACGTTAACCAGACATGACGTCTGTATCATAGGAGTACATATGTAGTGTTTATAGCTTTGTCATAAAATTAGATAGCCAGCACCAAAACCACAACTGACGTTGCACCGACATTACGCCTGCATAGGGTGTTTTTCCAAAACAGGTTCTAGACCTGGCGTGGCTCTGTGGTAGAATACCTGACTGCCACGCAGAACCATTGGGTTCGATTCCTGGTGGGATCCAAATTTTTATTCTCTGCATTCGTCGGGTCAACGCTGACGGTGTCGGTTTTTCTTAAAACGCTCTTGCATTTAAATTACTAATATCAGTTCTCGCCGTTCCTGGGTAGATATAAACTGTCAATCACCTGTGCCGCATACCCGTACACTGCGGTCCGTGGTAAACGTGTATGTGCCACACGTGTATGGAGGAAAGGGTTTGACGACGTACGCGGCAGGACTTTCACGTTATTTATTTCATGACCAGACAGTCATATTCGTCAAATGCTCTTACCCTCCCATGCCAATTTTGGTCTACACCAAGGTAAGGAGGCAATCACGAGAGCACCCAGGCGTAGGCGGCTAGATAGACAGATACGTAGATAGAAACGCTCAAAGTGCCTAGGGTTCGCTAAGAAATGCTTCGCATTTAAGAATTAGAAATGGTGCTATACTTACATCTAGCTCCACATCGTAGCATATCGCGTTAAGCTTCGTCTGCGGGGCGCACTTGCAACGCTATTTGCACTCGTTGTCGCCTTTATAATCCGTGATGTCGTGCACGTGGCCTGCTTCGTGCAAGCGGCGACCCTTCTATTGGCCGCGAGACCGAGTGGAGTCGCCGCCTGGCGGCTACTGGCTGAAGCGCGTCTAGTGTGGATTGCTCCATGCGTCATCTGCTAGCCGCGTTGTGTTTGCATGTGCGCGTACGTCATGCAGGGCCCCAAAAGGCGGTTTGTTCCGTTGCGTTGCTGCAACTTTAACCGCTCGTACATATGCCTAACACGATGTAAAGAAGCATTTGGCCTTGATCGGCTGTATATGTACTGTAATAAGATCAGTGAGTGCAATTGTCGAGAGTGCTGTGTGCGGTCGTCGTACCGTCCGTTCACGAGAATCATATCAGTGTAGGTGCCGCTCTGTGGTTCAAGCGCATTGCAAAGTGCACTCGACGTTGTCCTAAAGATGAGAAGTATTAAATCTCATGTGAATATAGCCTTTTAGCGGTTCGGTGGTTAAAAAAAGAAAGGCTCTCATGCACTTGCGCGTTGTGGTTAGGTGTATAACTTCGGGACTGTCGTTTATAGGTTACGCAACGAGCTTTAGTTGTGTACGGTCCTGGTCCCACTGCAGCGAAATATTTCCGTCAAGTCACGTTTGACACTTCGGTACTTAAATTGTCCCCTAAACAGAACAGAAAATGGTATGACATGGAAATTGCAAAACTGAGTTGCCTTGCGCAATTATAACTTGTGGCGAAAAGACACCCGTGTACTTGTGAGGTAGCTTATGCCTGTCAAATTTGCGCTTTGGCAAGTTCAGCGTCGGAAGTGCGTCAAGCCTCAATCTCTTCCGCGAAAACCCTTAAAAAAAGACAGCGAGCGAGAAAAATATATTCATCAAGATCAGCAGTGGCGATAAACTCGCTCGCGCATTTTCATCGCTTACATGGCGAGTGAGGGCTCATAAAACGATACCCTTTACTATGCACCAGATCATGCATACACACTTGCCGCGTTTCGGTGCACGTACTTGCCCTGCGGAACACTGAGAACTGTTCTCGCAGCCGTGTAAACACAATAGAACATGCGCAAACTACAAAAGGGCTCGGGGACTCTCGTTTAAACAGATTCATAGCCGAGCGTGAACAAACTTTGCATTCACAGCGCAGACGGTACATGAATGACAAAGAATAAATTGCATGAATTAATTTTCTTCTTTCTCGATTGATTCTCGCTTAATTTTCCTGCGGAAGTGTACGAAAATCAAAGCACAGGGAAGCTTCCCCGAGCGTTCGCTTACTGCGACCGTCTTCGCGCTCGTAGTGCACAGCAGCAACAAGCATACAAATGCACACATTAACGAAGTTATCGCTGACTATTCACCATTCTTTCTCGTCTGCGAACGCTTGAATGCACCGTCGTCGAAGTGCTTGCTGCACACCATCGCGTACTTGGAAGGCGTCCTGCCGTTACGAAGCCTAACGAGCCACAGTCGGCGACGTTCCGCGTCGCTGGGATAGAAATGGAAGCCTATCCCTCGCTCTGTGCAGTATGTGCGGCATTGTGGCACCAAAAAATAACCTCACCATCGATAACGAAGAGTTTTCTGCGGGTACGGAACACAAAATCACGATGTGAAAACAGAAGCCCCGTGCACTTCTCACACACCACACGAAACCAGTATCCACACTAGCGGGGTGACGGTGCTGCCACCTATAGGTCGATCTCGCTGCGAATAGAGCAGACTCACGAAAACGCGTACACCAGCTGGTGAAGCCTTTGAAACTGTAGCGCAAAATAACTGGCAGCGCCATGGGTGCACTTGCGCTGTCAGGACTCGCCCTCCCGCCAAGCGCCCTCCAGACAACATGTGAGGAACAGCAAGTTCGGCAGTTAAAATGCAAAGATGCCTATTTTACATTGTGTTGCCAATCGGCCCTGCCTCATTTGCAGTCCCGAAAGGGAGGAGGCATCGTGCCCCCTCTGGTCCGCCTCCGAACGAAAACAAACGCCTAAAAACACAGCACCACGCAAAGAAGCTGACTCGTTTGATGTTCTGACGGCACTCAACGGTGTGGACATGAGATGGACACGTGACATTCTTTCTAGATGACTTGGCGGCCATTAAACGCGTCCACGACCGCAAACGACTGCGCGGGAGTCTCCCTGAAGCCCGACGATGGGCACCGTTGTCTGAACACATGTCCGACAGTCGAACGCTTCGTGCATTGTGCAAAAGAACACTGTTGCTGCCGCTTTTCTTTGCCTCTGGGCGACAAGCGCAAGAGCATACAGCTTCGAATTGTTCAAAAAAAAAAGAAAGAAAGAAACCCCGCCGCGCTGCTCTTCGAATACGGGCCGAAAGTAGCAGAGCCTGCTCCGCGTCGTCGGCTTCATATGCCAGTGCTGTCCCTGCCGCCGCTTGGGGGCGCTTTTCGGGAGAGGCGCAGCTGGCGCCTTACGGCGGCCGCCCGGTGCCTATAGGGCCGCCCCTCCACCATAGGGTGATGCATAACACTCCGAAAATAGCTCTCTTGCGGGGTTGAAGTGAGTTAGCACAGGCGTGGAACACAAAGCAGCTTTTGCTATCCAGAATGCATTGTTTTCGCGCTCTTCCCAAGACCATTTCAATTTCTTTTCCAGGAGAAGGTATAAAAAACTTGGGAGCATGGACTGATTAGGCAAGAATTTGTTATTTCGAGGGCCCCGGAGACTCCTATGCCTTCATGAACTGTACTCCTTCTCTGTTTAAAGGGGCTCGGGACTAGTGACAAAAGCTTGTTTGTCAAGCTGCTGAACATTGCTTCAGTTTTCTTCAAAGTAATTTTAAGACTTACTTTCAAGGTTTGCCGTTGCCAATTAGACATTTATCAAATGCTGTAATTACATGTATTGTCTTTGTTGAAATGAGCTTCATTCACCGCAGCTGTAAGACATTAAGGGACACGAAAGAGAAAAGTGATTTTTCTCTCATCAGTGAATTACTCTTTCACAATACCAAAAACACTACGCTTGCTGCGAGAAGGCACTTGGTAAGCGAGAAAACGCGCAAAAAGAAAGTGCAGGTGGCAACACCACCTTGAAGCTCCCGCACCAGTCGCCATGATGTCATAGATTTTGACGATGTCTACTGGGGCCTACGTAGTTCCTAGTTGGTAAACATGAAGTACATTGTCTTCTGAGGGAGCCAGAGACTTAACATACCAAGTTTCAGGAAATTTCATTGAGGCAACGTGGCCAAAATATGAATAAACACTTTGAAATCCATGACGTCACTATCGGAGATTTCAGTGGGGTATTTAAAAGTGAAACTTCTGACATAGAGTTTTTCATCTGGTAATAAAGCTATGCTGGTGAAATTAATTACACTAGAGTGTCCGGGGTACAATTTATCAATCTAAACTAATTTATTGTTTCACTTTAGTGTCCCTTTAAGGGGGGAAAAAAAGAATGTTTCACTAGTGCCCTCACTCAGATGAACATTCCTAAAGCAGGTTTTCTGTGTTTGCATTTTTGTGAGTGCATTAGGTTTTTCTCTTTTGATTTTGCAATTTTTCTTTTCAGTAAAGCAATAATGGGGAGCAGTAAATGAGAGAGTAATAAATGACTACCAGGAGGGTGATGCATTCACATTTAAGCATCTTGCAACTGAAGTCTTCTTATCCTTAATGCAGGTTCGTGTGGATCATGGGCGTCTCACTTGCTATGACCATACGGTCACTCCTTCGCAAGTCTGTCACCAGAGGTCGTATATTCCTGCAAATTGTGAAGCGCTCCCTCATCCTTTTTGGGCTTGGCATAATGACCAACACTCTTTCTCGTGACGGTGAGTTGTAGCAGCTGTCGGAACCTTTCTTTCCATCCCTGTAACGCTGGTAGAACTTTAACACCAGCTTCTGAACATTGCATTAGTTCTACAGGTTTCTACAGGCTGATTTCTTTTCCCACTTATGTGACAAGCAAGGTGATGCACTCTTGTTATTGCAACCACACTCTTTACATGGCCGCATCTATTGCCTGCTTTTGTCTTGTTCTTTGTGACATGTGCCTAACAGCTGATATTTGACGGAGCACTGTATTGTATAGCTGACTGCAGATGTATTAACCCAGATGCATTGAATTCTCTCTTTTGGTTACTTGCAACAGCCCCTTATTCTAGGCCGAAGTATAGCACTGTATGAAACCTGTGAAAAGTTCTCGTTCACCACTGTACTTGATGCATTGAACTCTTTGCTATGCACTTGCAAGTGCACTTGTCCTAACTAGGACACAATCACTTCTACCTTCATAGGTAATACTCATTGCCAACGAAACAGCACTGTTTCGGGAAATGCTGTCAAACAACACACTGAATGTAAAGGGCAGTGCTACTGCATGCCGGGGAGGGAAAATGAGCAAGGTGTGCATGTCACTTGGGTCGTTCATCATGAGCAAAGCAAATCGGATATCTCCGTCTTGCTTCAAGAATGCAAAAGGCCTCTTTGTTCAATATTGCGTTCCACACATTAAGCAAACACTCAAAATTTGACAGAGTAGCTGTGGGCATGGGATGCCGGACTGAAGATCTCTGCACCACCAGGGGTGCGTTTTGTATGCATTCCGACAGTTGTCATTGCTGCACGCAATTGGTCAAAGCTCATGAACGGGGGACGTACCGTAACATCATGAAGGGGGACGTACCGTAACATCATGAACGGGGGACGTACCGTTGACCAGTTGCATGCGTTGAGGATGAATGTTCTATTACAGAACGCGTAGAACATTGCACCCGAGGTTTGCCTTCCGGAGGACCAAGGATTTCTGCAAATGGCATTTTAGGGTTCTGTGAGTGGCCATAATTATTCTGATGCTAACTCAGATTTGGATGTAGCAATCTCACCATGTGCCACGTTCACACTTTGGAGAAAGATTGTGGCAGCACTGGCAAGCCTGTGGTATGTTGCAGGCTTCGCGTCCGGGCCTTCAGGTGTCACTACCGTCAAAACGACGACAGCGCACCACCGGCAGCGGTAATCGAAACACCATCGAAGCCTTTTTTTCACCGGTTTTATGTGTTACACTTCAGCTCAGTACCCATGAAAAACCGTTTATCATTTACCGTAAAATTCTGAGCAAGCGCCCCCTCTATGGTGGAAGATAAGATTCGGAGGGGGGGGCCCTTGCTTGGTCGCGGACCAAAATTCAAGATGGCGGCGAAAGGGCCAAGAAAAATGCACACCTGTGCTTCTTATGAAATGCTTTATTAAATACGCATGCATTTACTGTTTTTAACGAACGGAAGGGAATTTTTATGTGAATTTGTGAATTTCTATGTGCTATATTAAGGGGGGAAAGACGTTCCTCAAATGTTCCGACAATTTGTGACAACTCAAAATGCAACCCTGACACACCACACTGTAAAAGTACTAAGAAATTGTGCACATATCTAAATACTCTAAGAACTTGGGTTCCTAGGAACAGCTGCTGCAGGATTCTGTAGTGGAAAACAGGTTGAAAAAAATGGGGGGGAGGGAGGGTTCCGATTCTTTCCCATGCCTCGCCATGCATGGCTGGTAGAGTCGATGCTGAGTGATTAGACCTTTAAGGCCCCCTGGCAGAGGTAGCACACTCCTTTGGCCCTGGCTTCACGTAGACTGCACCCCTGGGTTGACCCACCAGGGGAAATTGGCAGTCACTTTTTTTTGTCTCTCTCTCTCTACATCTTTGTCTTTCTCTTTAAATCTTTCCTGTGCTCTCCTCTTCCTTTTACTTCCAACACTAATGGCGGCAAGGGTTAACCTTGTGTATGTGCCCTCTCTTGGGTACATTATATTGTATCGCGGAACTAGGACACGCTGACACTCCGTTCGATGCAACTAAAGAGTGTGCAGCCACTTGCTGCTGCTGCTCTTTATTCACTTACGCGATGTCATAAAACACAATCAAGGTTGCCAACATAAAACTACAAACGTGCCATACATGGCTGAACATGCAAACACAACACCCCTTAGATGGAATATTATTAGCAATCTGCTAATGCTAACACAGTCTCTCAAATTCTGCGAAACCTTGCGAACTCGATGTGAACGACGCAAGCAAGGTTGCACGATGGTGGACGGTGGCTCACTTGACGCCATGACCAGTTCCTGAACTCCCTCGGTCAACACGGGTTGATGTGCGGATGCATCGCCAGGACACCGAACTTCTGCGGGTAGCTGTTCTACCACTTCTTCGGTTTCGGAATTTCTGTGGCTGTGTCCATTGGTTGCGGGGAACTCTGCAGGCTTGCTTTCTAGTTGCCGTTCTGCCACCGCCGGTTCCGATGTCGTGGTAGCCACACCACTCCAACGCTGGAGCTGGTCCACATGGCGGCGAAGCACTTGGCCTTCAGTAACACGACCTCATATGACACTGGCCCTGTGGCTCTCGAGATAACTGCTGCATTCCATGGCAGACCCTGACTGTAGCTATGAGTGAAGATGTGATCTTCTGGCTAGAATGTCTGCGGGATGGGCACAGGTTCTGTCTGCCGGGACGATCTGTCTGGAGCCCTGTCCGGATGCAGCCGGTCCAGCATAGTTGACAACTGACGGCCCATTAACAGTTTGGCCGGAGAATGACCTGTGGCCGTGTGTGGGCTTATGTGCTACTGCAGCAGGAAGTCGGCCAGTCTCCTTTCCCAGTTTCCGTGGATGATTCGAGACAGGGCTTCTTTCGTCATACGCACCATTCTCTCAGCCTGTCCATTCGTGGAGGGGTGGAAAGGTGTCGATGTAACCTTACGGATCAGATTTGCATTAAGAAAATTCTTGAATTGAAGGGACGTGAACTGCGCCCCGTTATCTGAGGCAACCGTGTCCGGCAGTCTGTGTGTTGCAAACAGCCTTCATAAGATGCCAACCACGGTGAGTGACGTCGTCGATGACACCCTAATGACCTCGAGCCATTTTGAACACAAATCAATCACCGCCAGAAAGGTCTGACCTTGAAACGGCCCGGCAAAATCGATATGCAGCCGGGACCATGACGCCCGAGTGGTCTCCCAATGGCGGACTGGTCCTTGGGGCATCTCCAGCCAAGTCTCCTGGCACACCTTACAGCTGCGCACCCATTCTTCTATGGCAGCATCTATTCCAGGCCACCACACGTAGCTCCGAGCTAATGCCTTCGTCCTGACGATTCCCGGGTGTCCTGCGTGCAAAGTTTCAAGTTCATAGAAATGCAACTTTTCGGGCACCACTACCCTATCGCCTCACAACAAACGACCCTTGTGAATTGAGAGCTCATGTTGCCGTGAAATGAATGGTGCGAATTTGGCGCTCACATGGTCCCTTGGCCAGCCCTTCCACACCCCGTTCAGCACACAGGAAAGGATGTGATCTTTCGCAGCACAAGTGGCTATATCCGCAGCATGGAGCGGAGGCTCCAGAATAATGCTACTGTTTATGAAGCGTATAAGTGGGGCACGCGCATGGCCACTGCGCTCTTCGTGGGGCTATCTCCAGATAGCCGCGTGTGTAGCTCCCACAACACAAAAATGCCCACTGCGGCAATGCGCTTTCAGTAACAAACCACTTAAGATACTGCTGGCTTACTTGATGTCTCGAGCCTGTAAGCATGACGATAGAACATTAGCACGCATTGGAAGAAATCTGGATGCTTGCACGCTTAATGCTGACCTAAAACAGCCAGAAAACTCTTCGTGATGCTGGTGTCTGTAATGAATGCATGGCAGTAGCACACAATAACAAAATGGGTGTGCTTTCATCCGTGCTCTTTAGCCAGCTCTTGCTAGTGGGAGTTTGGAAATAGTTCCATTGCAGTTACACTACAACACACTTTTTTTAAATGGATTGTTCTTAAATCTGACATTGTCGTTTCTGTTGTTGCGACTGGTATGTGCAGTGGACCTAAATGCACTGCGCATTCCCGGTGTACTCCAGCGCCTGGCTTTCTCCTATTTGGTGGCTGCCACGGTGCATCTTCTGTTTGCCAAGCCACATGAGGGACAGCTGGTGAGTGTATGTTGTCGAGTTGTTGTGCGGCATGGACTATAATTGTGACCTACCTAGCTCATTGTGGAAGTAATGGTGTCCTCTGGAACAGAGCCCTGCATTTCTTTAACTGTCTCGTCATTTGTCAATCAGTGCCAGGGCTTTTGCACTGGGCTGAGAAAGTCTTGAAACATTCAGCAGGAGATGAATTGCATATTCTTGGTTTCATTGAAATTTTAGTGCATTATGGAATTCACCAACACTGGTTGACTATGACTGAATGTTCTCAGGAAGTGTGACCATACAGGAGGACAGTGCTTTTGTCAAAGGCTGTTGGTGTATCATGTGATAAGCACATGTGATAAGGCAGCTAGGTGCAGCAGTTACATGACTAAATGATGAAATAGGTGGCAGCCCAGAACTTGTGTGCACGTTAATCACTTAGTGTGTGGGATACTTCTCATAGTCTTGTGCTTCATAATTGAGGGAACACTTTCTGTTTGTGGATCTTTTGCTGGTTGGGGAGAACAGTGCATATTAATGCGAATGTTTCCAATGGTCCTTGTGCAGTGCAGTGGCACATGTGTTACGAACAAAAAGCACGCAAGCTGCAGCACTTTTACACTTCTAAAAATGAAATGATCGTGTTTTATTTGTCAAATCAAAGATCTCATTATGATACATGCCATAGTGGAAAACTTTGAATAAATTTCACTTGTGAGAGATGAAAGGGAGTGAAGAGTGCACGTGTAATGGGTGCAGGTCTTGGAGGCTGTGTGTAGTTGCCGGGAGAGGAAATAGATAGCGCGAGTGTCAAGTGAACAATGAGAGGGCGCGCGTGTGCGCGAGGGAAAATGGGAGGAGAGAGACAGAGAGGGCGCAAGGAGTCAGACATGTGGCGCGGGTGAATAAAGGGTTGTGTGGTGAATGTGGTTGCCGATCGTCTAGTGTGACACACTATATGAAATCCCTCGGCATGCAGCCAATGCATCGTACACTATTATTTTCACCCCATGGAATGCGGCCGCCGTGGCCAGTATCGAACACTTGGCGCTAGGAGTGTTGCGAATATTCGAGTTCGAATCGAATAATGCCTAATCAAATAATTTGATTCAACTTTGAATTCATAGTACAGTAGAATCTCGATGATACGAATCCCGCGGGGTCACGAAAAATATTCGTATTAGCCGAAATTCGTATCACCGAAACACATGTAAAACTAGCTAAATTAACAGTCAGAGGCAAACTCATTTTTAGGAACACAAAAAAAAAACATTTATTTCTTGCAGAAAAAATCTCTAATGTCTTTCTGCTTCTTTTTTTTTGCGAAGTCACTCAGCAGACTTCTTTGAAATCCGTAAAAACGCGTGCACAT
Source organism: Rhipicephalus sanguineus (assembly GCF_013339695.2). NCBI lineage: Eukaryota > Metazoa > Arthropoda > Arachnida > Ixodida > Ixodidae > Rhipicephalus > Rhipicephalus sanguineus. The sequence continues at coordinate 63,470,856 of NC_051176.1, forward strand.
GTCGTCGCTGATTTCATCAGCGGCCATAGCACGCCTCAGGACGTCGAGCGCGTGCAGCGTTTCAGCCGCCGGTGGTGGTCCTTCACCATCGCCCTCGTCTATGTTGTCGCAATCATCGCTGGAATCGGCAACCTCGCATGTGGCCTCCTCAACAATATCCTCCACCGTGCGCGCACCACAAGTGGCGAGGTTGTCATCCGCCGTGCAGAAGTCTTCAGCTGTACACCCAGCATCAAGCAGTTCCCAACCCTCAATTGGCTCTTCCTGCTCTGAGGGCACCTCTTCGGAACTCCTGAAGAAGCCGCATTTCGCAAAGCAGTTTGCTATGGTAGTCGGCGTTACTCGGTCCCAAGCCATAGCGATAAAATGGATGGCGTCCAGGAGGCTTATTCGCAGGTCGCCTTCGTGTTTTCTGTCAATATTGGCAAGTAGGCGGCGCACAAAAAGGCCCTTGAAATGATGCTTGAGGTTTTTTATTATTCCAGCGTCAAGCGGTTGCAGGTGCGTCGTCGTGTTCGCGGGCAAAAAGATCAGTTTGACGTTTTGGAGCGTTACTTGCCTCGGGTGGGCGGCGCACTGGTCAAGAATCAAAACAATCTTCCGATTCTTGCAGGCCATCCTTCTGTCAAGGAGCGACAGAAATTCTTCAAACAGGGCCGCCGTCATCCACGCCTTTTTGTTTGCGCGATAGACGCACGGCAAATGGCTCTCGCGCTTGAAACACCGAGGCTTTTGGGATTTGCCAATTACCGTCAGCTTAAGTTTCTCCGACCCGTCGGCGTTACAGCACAAAAGCACCGTAATTCGCTCTTTGCTTTTCTTGCCTCCTTGGCACGCTTCGCCTTTTAAGCAAAGGCTCTTCTCAGGCTGAAGGTTAAAAAACAGGCCAGCCTCGTCTGCGTTAAAACATCACGAGGCTCATACCCAGAGATGAGTGACTGCAGCTTCGCGAGCCAGTCGCTAACAACGGTCTCGTCAGCCTTCTTCGCTTCCCCACAGACGCTTTTGTAAACGAGACCGTGTCTCGTCTTGAAACGGTGCAGCCACCCACCTGAGGCCTGAAATCCGTCGATGCGCAGAGCAAGTGCGATCTCGTCGGCTTTCTCACGCAACACTTTGCCATCGATGTTCACACCAGCTGCAGTAACCTCCTTAAACCAGGTCAGAAGAGCTTCTTCAAGCTTCACGTGTTGGGCTGTCTTCGCTTGCCTCGCGTTGACGTTGAATGAAAGCACATTCTTCATTATTGAGTCCCGCTGTCCAACAATTGTGCTTAATGTCGACGTTGCGAGGCCTAGCTCCTTAGCCAACTCCGTGCGTTTTCTTTTGGGATCCTCATCGACCTTTCGAAGAATGTCCAGTTTCTCCTTAAAGGAGAGGGCTTTCCGCTTGCGAGACATAGCTTGCTGCCACTCGGCAAAAAAGGCACAATCACAACAAAGCAAGAACGCGGGCTCGAGCACAGCAACGACAACCACTCCGTCCGACGGCACGCATAGAAGAAAGAAGCTCCCGCGGGCCGTGCCTCTCCCTCTCCGGCGTCTCCGCCTGCCGGCCTGCCTCCGCACCAAGAAAAACAAACAAATGATGATGATGATGATGATGATTTGTGGCTTTGCCCTTTGTAGCGGGTGGACACATATGGTGTGTTCTAGCCTGGGTATGAAGAAAAAAAAGGAAAGAAAAAGAACGACAAAAAAAAAAAGAAAAGAAAAAAGAAAGAAAAAAAAGAAAAAAAAAGAAGAACGAAGGCACGAAAGAGTTCACTTCTGGCACCACTTCCACCACTGTTGGAGCCTTGTCTTTGTGGTGGTAACGGCTTTTGCATTCCTGTCCGTCAGGGCCAGTGCCTGAGGGAGAGTAGTGGCCTCCGGCGGGCGGGGTGAGAGTTTTTGGCATTGCAGTACCAAGTGCTCCACTGTCTCTTGTTCTGCTCCACACGCTCTACATAAAGTTGAATCGATGTTCGGGTCAAAGCGGCTGCGATATGCCAGCGTGCGAAGCGCTCCCGCGCGCGCCTCGAACAGTAGCCCACTTCCACCACTGTTATCGTACAAAGATTCCGGGGCAATGGCCTCTTTGTATGTTCGGTACAGCTGGAGTGTACTCTTTTGCTGCAGCGACATTTGCCATTGTGCGCTCTCCTCTTCGCGTATCCGTTTCCGAACTGCCGCGGTAAACTTGCGCTCCGTGTTCTCGAGTGTTGAGCAGTCCAACATTCCGTACTTGCGTCGGAGAAAGTAGACTCTATTCAACCACTGCGTTCTGAGCCCCACGAAGTGCAGGTAGCGGAACATGCGACGGGCCCACCGGTGATCATTCATGAAGCGTAGGCGTCCTTCATAAGCGATCTTGCTTGTGGCTTCCCTTGCCTCGAACGTTGACCAGCCTACGTCCCCCTGAATGGCCTCCACTGCGACCCTTCCATGGCAGCCTAGTGCCAAACGGCCCACCTCCCTTTGGCCTCGCTCCAGCCACTCACGGGTCCTGCTTGTCAGGCATATAATGGCATTCGCAAAGGTCAGGCATGGGACATGGACCGACTTCCACAGCTCTCGCACCAATACATATTTGTTGCAACCCCAGAGGCTTCTCCGGCGCAGAATGCAGCTCGCGCGCTGGGAGGTCTGTCGCAACCGATCCTCGTGCCTCAAGAACTGGCCTTCCCCCATGCCGATGGTCACACCCAGATACCGGTATTCTGTTGAGAAAGGCAGTTTGTCTCCATTCGGAAGTTCCAACGGGAGGTTTGTATCCACTTCTCCGGCAAATTGGACAACAGCCGACTTCTGAGGGTTGAACCGAAGGCCTAAGCCTGCCAAATGGTGAGCTGATATTGTCACTAACTGCTGGAGCTGATGTCGGTCTTCCGCAAGGAGAACAATATCATCTGCAAACACCAGCCCCGGTAGTGTCCATACTTCGGGCTGTCCTTCTGACAGGAATTTCATCTTGAACCCAATGTTTGATTGGATGAGGGCACTTTCTAAGCCTGATGCATACAGCATGTATAGCAGGGGCGAGAGTGGGCACCCCTGCCTGAGTCCTCTGCTGACCTTTACTGGCTCAGAGGACGTATCTGCCAAGCGTGCTACCACCGAGCTATCGGCATAGAGGCGACGTAGGAGGTCTGTCCATTCTTGTGGCATGCCC
>NC_051176.1:63474108-63504933 GCF_013339695.2 Rhipicephalus sanguineus
ATGGTTTGACTGTAGTTTATGTAATACAGGCCAGTGCTCTTGCAATGGGTAGGTCTGCGGCATTGATTAAGATTACTTTACCAACATCAGGGGCTACCTCGGTCCAGGAGGCTTGCACCTGAATAGCAGTTTTGAAAACTGCACAGGCGGGGCAGCTGGTTTTATTGATCGAAGAATCCTTGGCAACAAGCACATCTACCAGACACCAGATATGCGGGTAAGAAAGCACTGCACTAGCAGTCTGCGTAGCTTTTGCATTCACTATTATGGTGCTGTTCGACATTTGTTGCACGCTTATAAGTATAGTCTGCAGTCAGGCACAGCACAGAACAATGGATTGGGTACCTATGGCAAAACATTTTGTATATAGTGCATGTGGTATTTTAATACACCGCCCTCTGTTTTACCAAATTAATGCAAAAATCAAATCACGCATGCTGAGCACCATTCTCCGTCATTTTAGACCTGATTTACAAAGCTTTAGTATCTGAGTGCATTAGATTGTGTGGGGCTGTTTTCAGAGAAGTGTAAATTGCAAATGATGAGAATTAATTTGAAGCTTTAAGTGCAAAACAGTGCTCCAATAATGAGCCTCGCCGTAGTTAGGGACTCTTCATAATTTTTTCCAACTTGTGTTCTTTAGCGCACACCTGGTAAACAGTACACAAGCATTGTTGCATTCCACTTTTTTAGTGATATGGCCGCCACAGCCGACACTGATCATGCGACCTTAAGCTGAACAGTGCTGAGCAGGGCAATTCCAGAGTCGCTAAGCTGCCATGACAGGTTACCCAAACAAGACAGAAGTTCAGGGGGCTTACAGTGATAAGATATAATTGATCAGGGAATGTCACCGGAACTAACATTTCAACAAATCTTCGTCAGGGTGGCATATCCTGTTAAGTGATTTTCCATCACAGCAGGTTATATCCGACAAAGACACCATCCAAGTGAACTGTGGTCTTGCTTCTTGAGCTAGAAATCCTGTGTCAAAGTTGTTCTCTGAGTGTTGTCTTCGTACTTGCGAATGAGGTATCATGCCATTGTTGCATTTCATAGTCTGTGCACGTATGCAAGAATTGCTTTGCTGTGACAGTTTAGTGCCTAGGATTTCAGTTAACATTGTATTATAGTAATCAATTTGGTCTCAGCTCTGTCTGCTACTTTGTTAGTGACTTCTAAACGAGCTTAAAACATGGGCAGTGAAAAGGTAAACATTTTGCAGATACCTGCTTGGTCGTGGACAACTGAATTAAAAGAAAAAAAAAAAGAGAAAAACTCCAACCAAAATTTATTTTACCACTGTGCCCTTTGCGGATGGAATGTGAATGAAAGGAAGCAGGTGGCTGATGAACCACGATGCCACCGTGTCTCGATACCGCACATTTTCTTCGTCAATGAGACTTTAACCTGTGTACTGTGCCTGTGACCTTGCTCGCAAGCGTTTCCCTACAGTCAGTTAGTCTTAATTCCTAATGTTACAGAGAGTGTAAGATGCTGCCATTTTTTCATTCCTATGCATTGTTGAAAAATTATTGCAAATATGTGCATACTTCTGGTTTGCTGGACATTGGCTATGCTTCTCAGGATCCTTAGCAGATTGCAGTACTGTCTATTGCCATTTCTGGTGTTTAAGTTCATTGAGGGATGTCATTGCTCAAAGACTTCACAATGATGCATGAACTAGCCAACAGTCAGTGCTTCTGTCAGTGTACATTTTTGAAGCACGTCATCAAAGGGATGCCGCACTGACACTAAAGGGACGTATGCTGCTAATGGATGGGGGAGACGGAGTGTGTGCTGTGCAGAAAGTTGCCTAGGACACGTTTAGGACTAAATTTAAAGTTGAGTTGTGGAGTTGTCTTTGTTCTTGTTATTTGGTTGCGTTGAAGTCCAACCGGCTCTGTTGAAAAAGAAAATGTTTTGGGGGTTTCCTTGAGTGTACCCAGCAGTGTCATCACTGCAGGTTCAATATATGAATGCCTTCTGTTCCTTCTAGCACATATATGACACACACCTTCCATATGACCCTGAAGGTACACTAGGATGCCTTACATCCATATTTCTGGTCTTCTTGGGCCTTCAGGTAAATTTTAGTATATTTTGAGCTATTTGTGTTGGCTGTAGAAGCATGCATTTCTTAGAGCTGGTATTTTGACGCCTGCTCATTTAGGCTACTGATCTATGAAGCAGACTGCACTCCTAAGTGTAAACAAGATGGAAGTTCAGGGGAAGACTTAAAGGAACTTGTCAAACAGGAAACGTTAACGCTTTGACAGTGGGACTTGTCTTTGTCAGGGCAGCAACTGCCCTTGTCAAGACCCTTGATGAAGCATTGTCACTCGTGCCAACGCATCATGTTAGAGAACTTCTCATTTACTTAGATGTGTCACTTTGCACGGTGACTCATTTTGAGATTTGCTTTTGAATATCACTTCATTCACAGGTTTGTAGAGAAGCTCCAGCTTATTTTTTTAGGTACCTAATTAAATTTGCTTAAGAATACGCATATACCTTAAGAAACATGTGAGGCCAAATTTGTGCATCTGTATTCTTCCTCCTGAATCCTCAGAAAAACCTGTGGGAGTAATGCCCTTAAACTTGATTAGTGAGGTTTATATAAACTGTTTATTCAGCAGTGTCTTTTGCTTGCTCGTATTACAGAAATAAATCTCCACCCATATATTTTTATGGCGTGCACATTGCATTTCTTTCTTCATTGCAGCTGACGAAGCTGTCAAATTGTAATGGTTATTGGGCTGTCCCATTCCACTAATTTGGCCAAAACATAGTCACATGGTAGCACAGATTTCTGAGCAGCAATGGATGAGCATTCAGGTTGCTTGTTTTCTATGAATCTTTCACAAATGTCTGCACAGGTGTTTGCCGGGTCTCATGAGGTGTGCTATAGGCAAGAATTTTAGCATGCCGACATGGGGCCAAATGAAATATCTTTGTTTATTATGCACTATTGGACTATTGCTATGCAGCTGTCCTCAATTTCTTTTGCTGCATTTCGAAGCTGCTTTTCCAAAAATTCTACACAAAGCTTGAATTGATTCACAATGCCCTTCTTCATTTTTTGCTGCAGGCTGGCAAAATCCTGCTTACGTTCCCCGAGTGGAAAGCTAGAGTCGTTCGCTGGTGTATCTGGGGCCTCCTTTGTGTAAGTGACACATTTTATTGTGTAGTAGACTCCCACTATTATATTCCCAGGTGCTTCAATTTCCTGGCTGCTACATCATTTTCTGCCAGTCCCGGCATAGCCCTCGTAGCATCCATTGAACCTTGCTGTTATATCAAAACTGTGGGACGGTTCCTTTATGATATGCTGCGAACTGGTGTTCCGAGCTGGCCCGAATGCCATGGAGAGCAGCCGTGTTTCACGCAGTTGGGCCTGGTTCACAATGGATTCGCCACATGACGGAACCTTTCAGATCTGTATTTGATATCCAAAAATGCTGCGTATCTCATGTTTTGGCCCTGAAATTGGTTTTGGCACCCACAGTTAGCAATGGAGTAGAATCTCGGTGATACGAACCCAGCTGGTATGAATTTTGGTCTTATACGAACTTGTGGAACTCCCCGGTTGAATGCCATTGTGTCCAATGGGCCAAGATTTTGATGTTCCGAACACTTTTCTACGTCGTGACGGTTGATACGAACTTAGGTACCATAAATGTCGAGCGACGGCCAACAGCAGCATGTTCCTGATGTATGCGCATGGCCAGCACACACAGAGTGAAAACTATGCGTATCATTTGCCACAACCACTGTGGAAAAGCCGCGGTTGCTGTCGACGCCATCATATATGGCAGTGGTGAAACTCTGAAAGTACACACGCATCCAACGCTCACCAAGTCAAAGTGGCGCTGCTTGCTGCAACCACTGCAGACAAAGCAGCAGTAGACGCGATCATGGATAGCAACAACGTAGTTCTGAAAGCATGTGGATGGCCAGCGCACACGAATTGAAAATGGAACCACCTTTTGCTGCAACTGCTGCCCACAAAAACGTGGTTGCTATCGAAACAATCATTGATAGCGACAACGCAGCTCCAAAGTCACATGGGTAACGCTGCGGTAGATTAAAGGCAATAAAGTCGTGAAAAGGCAATAAGTGTTTCGGTGTTCCTGTCATTCGCCTATGACTATGGTGGAGCAGACTTCGGCGCTTAGTTTTCAGTTGTCCTCAGGCGAAGCTTTGACACGCTCGTTCGCGGCAGCCAGCTGCGCCGTCCAATATTGGTCTGTTCGCGTGTGTTTCAAAGACATACGCAAGTTCTTTCAACAAAAATAATATATCATGTTTTGAAAACAGATTTTTCTAGTTTTTTGGTGATGTGAAATTTCGGGTGATACGAATATTTTTGCTCCCCCTTGATGTTCGTATCACAGAGATGCTACTGTATTATGGCTTTCGAGGTTAATTTTCCTTGCCCGGAGAGCAGTCACTTTGGTGTGGACGGCAAAAGAAACGCATATCATTAGGACAAAATTCGAGATGATAAAAAGTAAGGTGTGCAGACGCGGGCACAAGAAAAGAGTAGCAGACAAGACAAATGCAGGCTGTCAACTGAAAGGGTTCACTGTGGTTGAAAAGAAGGTACGCACAAAGTTTATCAGTGCATGCTCAGGAATGAAAGCACCCACCCATCAATCAAACACATGTGCGGGTTTATGCGAGACATAACTGTTTAGGCATTTCATTTGTTTTATGCAAGTTAATCACAAGCTGGCTCATGCATGCACTTCCACTACTATACTGATCTGCCAGGCTTCATCAATCACTATATGCATTTCTTCACCCCTGCGCATCTAAAGCTGTGCACTCATTGGAATTCGGTGTGCATTTCTACTCATGAAAATACGATGAATGGTCAGGTGGCAGTCCTCTGGTTGACGACATCTTATGCTCAGTTAAAACTCAGTGGCCTGTCATTATGAGCCCCTACCAACTTGCTAAACTGTCTGTCCAAAATTCAGGGATGTGAAAAAATGCTAGTGCAGTCGTTATACGAGTACTAAATACAGTATAATTGTAATATATGTATGTGCTGTGTTTATTCATTTTTCAAATAAAAAGTTCTTACATTATATGTACTCATGATTGCATTGTACTCGTGCAAATGCATTACTTTTAAGGCCATGGCTATAAGCATGTAGCAGCTCTGGAATGCAGTATTTCTTCACTTAGTGTTCTTTTTATTTTGCTTCGCAGGGCATTGTTGCTGGCATCCTGTGCAATTTCTCAAAAGAAGAGGGTTGGATTCCCGTCAATAAAAACTTATGGTTAGTAGAGTTTTTTTTAAAGCTTTCTTTGAATTGTAATGTTTCCCTTTGCTGGTGACATAAACTAAAGGAGAATACAGTGGCCAACAAATTATTCAGCGTTGGCGTTGATCACCTAACTGAATGATTGAGTGGAACTATGGATTTACTACCAAAAAAAGGGTCTTCATTTTTACAAGTGGTAAAGAAAGGCAACTCACTTACGTACATGCACTTATATGTGATGTCAAGTCTATTCCAGCCAGTGTACTGCCATCACTATACCTTCAAATGGATCTATAGCATACGTGGTAATTCGGCAAGAAATGGTCATTATAACAAGCTACCTTTTAAGCCCACCTATTGGCTCACGTATAGTACATAATTCTCCGAAGATTTACTAGTGACTGAGTGCAATCTGTCTGAACTAGGAAAGCTGGTGATATAGCACCATTGTTTGCTTTTTTGTATTCCTTTACTATGCCACTGCACTGAGAAGGCACTGCGTTCTTTTTTGCTGCTCTAGGTCGGTGTCCTTCATTCTGTCTACAGCCAGCACAGCCTTCTTTCTTCTCGCCATTCTGTACTACCTTATAGATGTTTGTGGATGGTGGTCGGGGGCACCGCTTATCTATCCAGGTGAGTACTATTCTGCTTTTGCTTTTTACTTTTAGTATTTTAAATGGGGATGGGGGTGGTAAAGTAGGTAAGGGAGGCGCCTAACGTTGGCATCTTTGGAAACTAGGGATGTGCAAATATTCGAAAATTTTAAATAATGAATCGAATAATGTGTAATCGAAATGCTGAATAGTTTTCTAATACTTTGCAATGCTGATGGAAAAACCCCAAATGAACAAGATGTTCGAGCAGCAATGGATTGTTTTTACTTGCTTTAATTATTGCATTACCAAGACACCCAAGCTTTTACGGGGCTATCACCGGATGGCCTTTTTACTTACAGCTCTAGTGCTGTCGAAGCGAAAGTGCCCTCAATCAACTATCATCATCATGAGGTTCATGATGTGAATGCACAAAAGATAGTTTTATTTTTTGGTTGCACTTCTATTTAAAAGCTGGTGACAAAGTATACCTTGAACATTGAAATGGCTATAGTACAGTAGAACCCCGCTGATAAGTTTTTGAAGGGACCGTAGGAAATAAACGTAAGAGACGGGAAACGTAAGAGCCGAAAAACAGGAAAAACGGCAAAATATTTAGTGGTACAGAATTTTATTTCAATTCTTACGAGCAGCACGAAAATTGGCGCGCTCAGCCGCGATCTAGTCGATGGATAGAAACGCGGAGCTTAGGACGGCCTTATCCACAGAAATGGTAATCAACGTATGTGATTTTTTTAACACCAACAGCTGTAGGCATGAAAGAACTAAGCACACGCAATCGCGACCGGCGCGGCGAGTCCGACCGCGACCCGCACGCACGACCATGCGAGCTCCAACCAGCTCGAACTCCTCCCGTTCTCCGACATATAACGATGATGATGAGTCTACGCCAACGCGATGGCAGAAGTGAATGCCAATCTCGAAGGCCTTGCTTTCGCAAGCAATTACGTCATACACGCCATGTTTGTGCAATGCAAATCTCAGAGGCTATGCTTTTGTCAATAGTAAATGCCAATCTCGAAGGCCTTGCTTTCGCGAGCAGTTACGTCATAGACGCCATCTTTGCAATTTGAATCTCGAAGGCCATGCTTTTGTTTGCATCAATTGAAAGATTCTGTTGCTTGCGCCTCTCATGCGGCTAATATTGCGGTCAAACGAGGCCAAGCTGCGTGAAAATGCACCATGGCCGCTCTCTTTGGTAGTCACTCGGTCGGCTCCGGGCGCACTTCGCGACGTATCATACGGGAACGGTCCGACAGTTACGACGTAACAGCGGGGATCCCAATACATTGTATCCTATGGGAGCTATGCCGGGACCGGCGGAAAACGACGTAACAGCCGGGAAAACGCAGCAGTGAGGAACGTAACAGCGGGGTTCTACTGTGTTACAGTAAAAGCTGTTATGCGGTCACAACAACAGCCGATTTTGGTGTCGTAGTTGTCCACCGCCGCTGCCACCGTCTGTAACTGCCATCACATGAAATAAAAAAAAAATAGGCAGGATGGAGCGGGATTTGAACCTGGGCCCTCTGCGTGGCAGTCGAGTATTCTACCCCAGAGCCGCGCCAGTGCTTGAAACTTGGCAAAAATACCATATACAGGCACCATGTCGGGCGAGGAATAGTATGAACAGATGTAATATAGCGTGGTAGAAAAGTAAAATAACAACCAGGGGTCACACAATGAATTGCGTAATGAGTGGGTGGTTTAAAGTTTCCTACCCATTACAAAAGGCTCGGCCATAATTCATCATCATCAGCCACCGCATCAACAAAGTGCACATAATGTGTTACAAATGTGTACCGGGTACCTCGCTTCTCCACAGATTGACAAATAATGACATAGTGGGTGCTTTCCTACTTTGCAAAAATTATGATTTATGGCGTGGTGGGTACTTTGCAAGTGTACTTTTACTTGTTGCCCAAGAGAGTTTACAGCGGGCTCTAGAAAGGCCGCTCTTCCAGCTTTCACTGTGACTACTGTTCAATTCGTATTTGATTTGGTTATAAAATTGATTGTTCACATCCTTAATAGAAACCTTTGAGGCTTTAGGAACATTGCAGCCTGTGCTCCAAATTTGAGTTTGCTTTCAAAAATGTCGCTTTCTTCGCATGCCACGGCTGCCCCCAATAAAGCAAAAAAAGAAAGATTGGAACAGAGCACCTGTGTGGGAGTGGAAACGTCAGTAAATATTTTTCACCCTGTTCAATGTTCATCAATGTTTTCACCAGTGTTTCATCCTGACTAGACAAGACTTCTTTAGACCCTCGACTTCATTGCTCTTCTACGCCCGAGGACTTGTGCTCGAATTCAGGCCACAGTGGCCACGTTTCGTTGGGGGTAAAATGCAAGAATATTCATGTACTTCGATTTAGGCACACGTTCACGAACCCCAGGTGGTAAAAATTAATCCGGAATCCCCCACTACAGACTGCATCATGATAATATTGTGGTTTCGGCACGTAAAACCCCATACTTCCTTCATGTAGTGGGAAGTCTGGGGTAGTCTGGGCTTGTGCACAAGTACATCGGGTCTACAGGACACAAATAAGAGATACCGTAAAATTCTGAGATGTGAGGGGGTGCTCCCGCCCGAGGAAAAGTGCCCCCTCCAATTTCACTGCTTATTTAAAATTTTCACGCCGTTCCAAGAGAGTGCCCCCCTCCCCTCTCCCGCTCTGCACTCCACTCATGCACTGCGTCCAAGCAAGACTGGCCTGCTTGAATCCCATCCATTCCTGCTTACGAGCCCAATCTCTAAGCGCCCATGCCTGAAATTTTCATCAAAATTTTTTTTTTTTTACTTCAAGCAGTTTGCTGTGCTAGTTGGAATATGTACTGAACTTCGATGGCATTTCCAGCGCTTTAGCAACATAGGGGGGAAAAAAACACGCACACACAGAAAGCAAAAGGGACAGTAAGAACACTTAATGATGATCGTACCCGAAACTTGGCTCATCATGATCGCACTCCAAGCTTAGCGCAAGACACCCATGACAATTTTTAGGGTCTCGCAAGCAAAACCATGGCCTTTGAGATCTGTATTCTAATATGTTACCTATGAAGACGTAGTCAGCAAAAATAAGGCCTCCAAGGTCTCTGTTTCTTGCTTAGAGCTGTTGTGTTTGCTCATTATTGGAGGTGTTCCATGCCATGCTTCCCGCGGTCTGATCGCGTTAGTTTTGGGCTTGTATTTGTGAGCTGTCATGATATTGTGCTGTGCCTCAAACGAGAGCAAGAATACTTCTAAGCAAGTCCACGTGCACTCATGTTTTTTTTTTCTGGCTGGAAAACTTGGTTGCTGGCATCTTGAACTTTGGTGCAGTTCCGGGAAATTGCCTCCCCCCCATTCCACACCTTGCTTGCTGGGGAAGGGGAGTGCTTGCTCATGATTTTATGGCACATATATCTGAGCAATTAAAACTGGGTACAGTACAAAGGGATGCTAGTGTCTCCCGACAGGAACAACAGAGGAAGAGAAAGCAGCTTCGAAGAAACTGTGTGCATAGCAAGAAAGGCTTAACATTGAGCAGGACCAGATGCCTGAAACAAAGTGCAAAGGTAATAGCAGTCATTGTGCTCTGTATCTCACTCTTTTTAAGGTTTCTGTGTTTGACTTGGCAAGCCACACTGCTATACCATAAGATGCCACCTTGAAGGTAACATTGCATTAACATTGAGGAGACACACGTAAGCAAATTTCAGACATGGCCTTATCAGTCACACAACACAGCCTCGAGGCATTTAGACTTCAAGTAGAGCACCAGATGTGCTGAACCTTACAAAGAACTAAAATTTAGTTTTTTCCTGCACTTTTTTTTGCAAACAAGATTTTTTCCTGCATCTGCTACTTGCTGTGCATTAAAAATGTAACAATTCCTGCTTCCTAAAGTCGTTTCTAGAGTTTTAAATGCGAATGCATTTCTTAGTCGGGGGTTGTCCTGCGTCCTTGGCCGGCGTGCGCACAGGTGTTATCTCTCCGCGCGCGCTCCTCCTCGCCCCTAGCAACAGCTGCGCTACGCCTAGCAACCGGAGCAGGTGGTTTGCGGCAGAAGGTAAGGGAGAGGAGGAGCGCGCGGGCGTGTGATGGCGCTCGCATCGCGGAGGGTAAGGGAGAGGAGGAGCGTACCCGGTGAGGGCGCTCGCATCGCGGAGCTCGCTCGGCGGAGAGAGAGCTCGGGCGCTCCTCCTCTCCGCGCTCGAACCTATATATATCATGCAGGAAGCGCGCGCTTTGGTGTCTTGATAGCGATGGAAGTCGGTGAAGTTGAATCTCTTGCGGCAACGATACCACTAAGACGAAGTGTAACACAATGCAACTCGAGCATTACACCTCTACGTGCACGCTCTCGTCTCTCTTCATTAATTAATTGCACACTCATCGGGTGCACCCAAATGCATTCGCATTTCCTCACGATCCCCTTCGGGGAGGTGCGGCTTTTTTTAAACGATGGCTTTCAATGTAAACGACAAAGTATGCAAGAAAATTTAAGGTCTTGTTTTTTTACAAAAAAAAAATTATTTGATGCCTACACATCCAGTTTTGCTTAAGTGTTGTAACATCTTGACATGTTCTTGTAACGAATCATGTTCATTTTCTTGGATTTTTCTGATATTTGAATTCATTTTTTTCTTTCATTCCTTAAAAAATGAATTTTCCTCTGGTCAACTGCTTATGTGAGGTAATGTGCACAAATTTAAAGGAAACAGTACATGTATGTGTATATGTGGCTTCCTTTCATAGTTTGAAAGTCAGTGCATATGTTGTTGATAAATGCAGTCACTGTTGAGTCTGCTGCTACTGGTATTTCATGAAATCGTGCTAGTTTAGTTTGCACTTTTTTTTCTGTCAGTGAAGACATATTGATGAATAGTGCAACTTAGAAGCTGGGCATGCCTCTCACTCTACGCAGGCATGAACTCCTTGGCCGTGTATGTGGGGCACGAGATCTTGCATGGTGCGTTCCCATGGGCATGGCAGTGCCCAGAGTCACATTGGTGCTACCTCTTTATGAACCTCTGGGGCACTGCACTGTGGGTGGTCTTTGCCTGGCTCATGTTCCGCAGGAAGCTCTTCATCTCGGCGTGAAGGAATGGCCATCCACGCACTGGTATCTTCAATGTTTTGTCACAGTGTGAACGTCGTGCTGTGCAAATATCTCGCGCAAGTTCATCTTGCCACACATATTTGCGGGTTGGCACGCATTGTGTGGCCACTTTACAAGCGTTATTACCAGAAATTGTTATCCTCGTTATGCGTAACCTCAGGTGCAAAAGGTATCAGTACATGTACATATGTATACTAGGATGGTTTTACTCTGGAAGTTACATTGTGACCAGAAGCTCACTTATGGAGAAGTATCTTCGGGAATGCTGACACAGCACATTCTCAATGTTCTCAGTGCAAAAAGAGAGAAAGGTGCATGTCTGGGAGGTCTTGCTAGTGCAGCCTGTTTGTTTTGGTACCGGTCGCACCTCTTAAACGGACACTCCTCTGTAACACTTTTTGGCCTGGCCCTGCTTTGTGGGTCGTCATGGCAGAATATTCTGAAAGCTGTCCCTCAAATGGAGAGATCTGAAGCTTGTGTACGTGTTTTGACGCTCATAAAATTCGGGAATTAATGCACCTGAAAAAAGTACTATAATGTGGTGGTGAAAAATTCGTAAACTGGGGGTGTGCTGGAGCCGACATTTCGACAAGTAGACTTCTGTTCTTCAAAATGCAACTGCTTTCGGAAAGCAGTTGCAGCTTTGAAGAAGACAAGTCCGCTTTTTGAAACAATGGCTCCAGCACACACACCCTGTTTACGAATTTTTCATTTCCATCTTCCCCTGACTCCTGCCTTTTCTTTATAATTTGGTGAGTGACATTGGTTGGAATTGCCGTACGTTTAACTGAATACGTGGTTTTCGAAAAGTCAACTTTTCCACGATTTTCCGGTTTTCAAAGTTCGCGTCCCTACTTAAGCTGAGAGATATACGAAATATTACATTCAGTTCAGTTCAGTAGATGACTAGCATTGTCAATGTTGCCATTGTACTTTTACCCATTTGAACAAAATGCATTGACTCCAATCTACTATTAATATTGTGTACATTGTCAAGGTGAGCTGACATCTGCTTTTTGTCTGCTTTTTTAGTAGACTGCTATCAATTCAGTGTTCATGGTTCTGAGCCTGAATTAGTCCATTGTGCCAAACATATTTATAGTATGATCCTTTATTGAAGTCAACCAATTTAGAAGGTTCATGAAGGTTCAAGCTACAGGTGTTACCTACAGGTGCTAGAAGGTTCAGGTGTGTTACAGGTGTTACCTACAGGTACTAGAAGCTACAGGTGTTAGAAGGTTCAAGCTACAGGTGTTACCTGTAGCTTGAAGCTACAGGTAACACCGTGGCATTGGTAGTTAGCAAAAACATGATATCGTGAAGCGCTGACATGTACCAGTCAGCACAGTTTAGTGGTCTTGCACCATGCTGTCAAAAATAACGCAGCCATTTCCTCTACCTTATTCGCTTCTGCTCCAGTGCTTTGTATGGAACCCTGACCTAGAAAGTTCATCATCCAGAGCACAGCCCTCACCTTCTTTCCTGTCTCAGAGGGTCCCCTTGTTCCATGTCAACTATGGTCAAGGTGTTGCCCACATTCAACAAGCTGAGGCACACATTAGTGATTTATGATGGCACGTAATGCCTACCTCCAATTTTGCTAATTTTCAGCACCATCCGGACACCTTGATGCATCCTGTAGGCATGTTGAACTCGCGAATTCAAACATATTTTTTGTGCGCTTGAATTTAGGCTTGATCTGGTCATTATAGGGCCAGCAGCTAGCTACTTTAGAATGAAATTAAAGCAATAAATTTTACGCCAATATTTCTATAAGGTGAACTTAATGCAGCTGCCTCAAAATTCCGAATTCAGTAGAACCCCAGAAAGATGTGGGTTTTGTGACTTGCGTCCTGATGAGTTGCTCACAAGATTCATCTAATGTAAACTCTTTTTCTGCTGTTGTAGCTGCAGTCTCGCCCTTTCTTGGGTTAATGTCCTCTGTCACAATCTTTGTGTCAAACCCACTCTGCGAGGCACAAAACGTGTCAACAAGTCCTGTTGCAGGCCTCCTGTAGCACACTCAGCAACTTGGGGGAACAAGAAGAAACTCAACTGTTTTGAGCGGCCAAAGAAAACAGCAGATTCGACAGCACATGCTCTGGCATTGTGACTGCTGACAACACCTGTACAAGGATGTGCTAGCTGAACTGCATGTATTGAGTACAGGCCTTTTGGGAGGGACTGCCAAGATTGGTGTGAGCCGTAATCCGGATATATACCTGGGCAAGTGCAGCGTACAGCTTGTGCAGACTCAAATTTGATGACTAACATGATTGGCTTTCCCATTTTCAGAATACTGCAATTTACTTACAAGTGCACTTTTTTTTATGAGACTGCAGATTTCCATGGATGGAAAAAACGTAGTGAAAGTTGTACTCTTACAAAAGTGCACATTAGATACTACTCTCTGTTGCATTATTGTTTCCTCGGAGCGAGCAGTCCAGATTTTGCGGGCATTGTGGTAGGCCACTGGTGTCGTAATTTGTAGCATGTTGGTGCCTATAGCTTCAGCTGATGGTCATAGTAACCTTGAAAAAAAAAGTATGAAAGGGTTAAAAATGCACAGTTCTTTGAGGCGGCAAATCCTTTGTGAGAGAGTACAATTTGGCATGCTGGTAATCCACCGTTTCATTAGAGCAGTGTGCTTTCAGCAAAAGAAATCCAGACTGATGAATCGATAGGAACAAAGCCATTAAGTTCGTGCTTTGACCCTGTTGCGTTGCTTGCCTTTGTTGTTCTTAATATGATGTGCATCTTTTGTTTTGTAGCACGATTCTTGGGCTTTGAATAGGGGCTGCATTTTTCTTTTTATTTGGCTTGCCACATGTAAAAAGGAGAGGTTGTTTGGCCATAGTGTTGCCAAGTTGGTAATGAATAAGCTAGTGCCTTGTCACTGTTCATGGCTATCTCTGGTCATTTCAGGATTGCAGTCATTGTGCATGCTTGCAAAAGCTGGGTAAGTTGTTTGCTTGGTGTATTTCTCCAACTGTCCGGTGCCAAATGTCACTCCTCTTGTCATGTAAAAAACCTGCGAGTACTAATTTGCCTTGCAGTGTCATTCTTGTCAACTCTGCTGTAGGCTATTTTACTTGAACCTGGGCTTAATTTTTGTTGGCCACTCGACAACTCTGATTTCTGCTTTCATTATGTAGAGCTCACACATGCCACGGCAGACACACAGTTTGTTTCTTTCATGATATAGAAAGATGGATATCCGAAGTCAACAGTTTCATGTGGCTCTCTTATTTAGATGTGTGGATGTACTTGAACGCTTCCACATTACTCGCTCTCTCAGTTGTACCACAACTTGCTGCAAAGAAGTTTTTGTATTTATGCCAAAGGAAAGGTCACAAAGTAATTGCAACTCTTCAAAACACACTAATTGAGTACGTGGTCTTCTTCGAGCTTGACGAAAGCTGCGCTCGAATATCTAGCTAACTCTCATGAAAGGTTGCTATGCTCCACATGTGGTGATGCTATTAAGGGTGTCACTTCAGCACCCCAAATACACCCTAGCATGTCTCCGTTTACATGTTTGGGACTATGAAGTGGGAAATTCAAAAATGTGTGCAATATGCAATGTTTCAGTGTTATTTGATGGCATGCTAGTACACTCTGATGCTTTCACTCGCTGCAGTTGGGTTGCAAGTTTCAATTCTTGAATCTCACACTAAATAGTGTTGCTGGTTGAGGACAAAAGCAATTGTGGATTGCTCATTTATATGTAACAGTCAAGATCGAGTCATAGGGAAAACTTGCTGTTGCAAAATAATAAGTGCTAACTTGTTAGAATTAATGTCGTATCTTGACAGATAATTCGTGGACAGCTTTACAAAGAATAAGAGATTCCCAGACCTTGCTGAACTCCTTCAGTATACTTTTATTTTACTTTTCTTTTGTGTGTGTTACGACTGACTAGCTCATCAAAGGGTGGTAGTTTTATTGGGAAAACTGGGCTGTTCAATCTTGTGGCTTCTTGATTGGTTGAAATGTCAGTCGCAAACACATATATTAGGAAAGTTTTTTTACTGCAGAGACTAGATTTGTGTGTTAAGGATCACGTCCCATGCGGGTATAGGTATTTTCTTGCGAGAGATGCATGCTGTTTTTATGATTCCTAACACTGCCATCTATGTGTTTTGTGCCAACTGCAGTCTCACTTAAGCCTACACGGCTTTGCAATTATGTCAGAACCATAGCTAGTTTCAACATTCCAGAGTAGTGCAATAATAAGCAGTTGTTTTTGCCTTGAAATCTTTTCCATTAGTGCTGTTTATTCCAGAAATTCTAAGATATTCAGTTACTTTTTCTGAATGTTGGTATCAGAATTGAGTGCCCTGTATTGTCTGCTCCTGTCTATGTAATGCTTTATAGTACTCTTATCTGCAGTTTTATTCACGTTTGGAGCATTTGTCATTGCCCAAAATGTTAAGCAAACATTGTTTTTGCATTAACTGTAGCACTGTAAATGCCTCATCACTGGTATATCGATCGATGGTGACAGGTTATGGCTGGGCCTTATGATTTTTCTCTTTTACACTGGTTTCACCCGTTGTGTGTGCAAATACTATTCTTGGTTACAGTGTGTTTAACCAAAACATTGTGCACTTATTTCACAAAATCGTGGTATGTGTGTCCATTGTCGGTCTGCATTATGCCCTGTGGCTTGCTCCTTGCCCAATTTTTCGTGATTTAATTTCTTTAACAAGGAGCTTAGTCAGGTGATAACGTTGAAAGTGTATAAAGACAATATGGTGTACACATTCCTGTACTATACATGGAATGGAAATATATTTTAGCTATTTCAATATGTCTAGGACGTTTGTTTTGTACACATCTCTGTTATGGTTTCTTCCTAGAGCTGAATAAATTGCATATTGTAATTTATGTCCTGTGTTTCTGTGATTTTTTTTCACCGTTAAATTTTAGAAAAACTGTTTCTCATTAGGCTCTCCTAATGAATGTTCTTCCAACAAGATGTGTGACTTACACTGTCTACTTTGCCGTATGCCATCTAGGCTTGTGACCTTTTTTTTGGGTTTTGCTGCAAAACATCGATAAACTAATTTCAGGGCTGGAATTGTTATCAAAATGGGAGCTAGAGTTGGTTGGACTCCCCCGCGCCGCGGTGGTCTAGTGGTTATGGCGCTCGACTGCTGACCCGAAGGTTGCGGGATCGAATCCCGGCCGTGGCAGCTGCATTTTCGATGGAGGCGAAAATGTTTGAGGCCCGTGTACTTAGATTTAGGTGCACGTTAAAAAACCCCAGGTGGTCGAAATTTCCAGAGCCCTCCACTACGGCATCTCTCATAATCATATCGTGGTTTTGGGTCGTTAAACCCCAGATATTATTATTAGAGTTGGACTCCCGTACAAGTAATAAGCTCCATTTGGTGAAGCCCGTACTTAGCGAATGAAAGATTTTGCGTAACCAAGAACTAGGTATTTATTAAGGTTATGTGTGTCAACTTTGAATTGGGCACAAACACCTGGCACACTTTTTACGTATAATTTAAGAACAACCAACATGTGAAAAATGGCCAAACAGCCACTCGTATCTTAATTACATATCTGCGTATCATAATACAAAGACAAAAAATGGTTCCATGAATTTACAAACTGCACATGGCTTCCTTTCCATTCCACCCCAGTCTAATTCTTGGAGATGACCTACTCGTTCACTTTCTGGTGTGCCTACCTTTTTACAGGAAACTGGCTCTCTATATAAGTTTTAGTCCGCCGCGGTGGATCAGTGGTTACAGCGCTCGGCTGCTGACCCAAAGGTCGCGGGTTCGATCGTGGCCGCGGCGGTCGCATTTCGTTGGAGGGGAAATGGTAGAGGCCCGTATACTGTGCGATGTCAGTGCACGCTAAAGAACACCAGGTGGTCGAAATTTCCGGAGCCCTCCATTACGCCGTTCCTCGTAATCATATCGTGGTTTTGGCACATAGAACCCCAGATATTAATATCTATAAAAGTTTTACAATTGTGTCAGGGGCGTAGCCAGAAATTTTTTTCGGGGAGGGTTCAACTACACTTTATGTACGTTCGTGTGTGCATTTGTATGTCTGCGTGCATATTGCGTGCAAGCAAAAGTGAAAAATTTTGAGGGGGGGGGGGGGTTGAACCCCCCCCCCTGGCTATGCCCCTGAATTGTGTGGCTTTTACTCTTTATTATATAACAACTTGTGCATGGTGCAGCATAGCTGTCATTGCGTTTGCACTAAAAACCTGATAACTAACAAATTCCAGGGTCAATTTCTTTGCTTCGATGCTTGATAAGGTCATGCAGTCATGTCAAAGCACACTGAAGAACCTGCTGTTTGGCTAGTTAATAATTCGTCTCGATAAAATCATTAAAGCACAAATTCTGATGAGTGAAAGTGACTTACTGCCCAGTAGCTTTTGCACATTGGGGTTGTACAGCTGTGCTAATTGCAGAAGAGTGCTACAATTTTTTTTACCTGATGTGCCAAAATTGTAAAAGTGGCTCTAATTGTGAACAGTAAGTGCAACCATGGAGACTTCATGCCAGCTGTAGAGGGAAATGGCTACGCTGGGTGAATTGCCTGTTTTGTTAACATCCTGAATTGGTCTGGGTACGGGCTAGTTGGTATTCCATTTCAAATTGTGATCACAGCTCAAGGTAAGACGCGAGACTGAGATAAACGAAGACGAGCGCTCGTCTTCGTTGCTCTCAGTCTCGTGTCTTACCTTGCGCTGTGATCACAATTAACATCACCTGCAAGTTGTCAAGTGTTGAGCGTTGTCATTTCTGCCTGTGTTCTGCTGCCTTCAGTTGCGCTAATGCACAGCTGTATTTAATGCGCTGTAACTTGCACTGGAGCCTTGTTGTGACGAAACGGGATATAACGAAGTAAACGAAATTCCCATTGAAAACGCCGTTGAGATGCACGCTTTTGAAACCTCGTTTTAATGAAGAAAAATTCACCTGTCAGTGGAGAAAACGAACTGAAAATGTCTTTAGGCAAAAGAAAAATCACAGCATATCCACGGAGTTAATGATGATGAGTGGGCGAAGCTGCGGAGGTTCATCGGTAAACCGTGAATCTTCCGTGAATTCTGCCCAGTACATCGTCACCGAGAGAGAGAGAGAGAATAAACTTTATTGAAGAATTAGAGTACGTGGCTAATCCCGGGTGGAGCCCTCTTGTAGAGCCCCACTGGCCACGGCGGCTCGCCGGGCCTGGTCTAGGGTCACTAGTTGGCTCCCCAGTGCCAGCCCGGAAAGCCGTGCCTCCCAAGACCACGTTGTGAGCATTTGTAGTGAGCGCACCAACCTAGTACTGCATTGGCTGGCCGCTCGGTACATTGGTAAGTGATGTGTGTAAGTGTGGCTGTGTGGTCCCTACACCAGGGGCATACCCCTGTTGTGTATACCTGTGGAAAAATTGCGTGTAGTTTTGATATGTGGGGATATGTGTTCGTTTGGAGGCGGCGCCAATCCCGGGCTTGTTGGCTGCTTAAGTTGGGATGTGGAGGGGCGTACTGGCGTCTTGTAAGGCGTTGGTTTTCCAATATCTGCCTGCTTGTTACACTTTGTTCTTCATGGTGCCCTGTGAGATCCCATGTAACACAAACCCTCTAAAAGACGTCTCGAAATGGCTACGGACGGCTATAAACGTCTTGGTTTACGAGAAGATCAAGAATAGACATTTTTGCAAAATAAAGCACAATTGCCTCTCAAATATGCCTGCGTACTGTTTATTACCGTTTTCAATAGCTACGACATAGTACATTCTGCCTATGAAACACAAAACCTCTATAAAACGTCTTTAAAACGTTTAAAACCTCCATAAACCGCTATAAAACGTTTTATAGAGCTTTCGTGTTTCGTGGGTGGGGGAAGTGCGCGCGCAACGACTATATAAATGATTCTTCAAATGTTTTGTCCACGAGCGCAAAGACGCCAAAACGGCATGTCTAAAGAGCGGTGACTGTCGCTTTAGTGAAAGAAGAGACGCAGAAAACAAAGCCCTCAAAATAATTGGTTTCGCTCCGCAAGGCGCGTTTCTATCAGCAGTTTGGTAAGTATATTCTTTTCAAGCCAAGGCGGCTAAGGCCGCGCAACGCTCGCGCAACAGCGAACGATGGCAGAAATACCTATTGGCAGGAATGTTCACTAAATATTGAGCAATAGGCGGGATTATTTTGTGAGAACCGTTGTGTCTTTTCTGTTGAATAGTGACGCTGTGCTCAGCTCGGTCAAGTGAAGGGTGAGGCTTGTTTCAGAATACTTGTTCCTTCCTCCCCCTTTCCCCTCTTCCTCCACTAGTGCGCGCCAGCCGCCAGTTCGCGGCGGCTGCGGCGGCTCGATCGGCAGCAGAGCTAGGCGACGGCCGGCGGTGATTTGCGTTTTGTGTAGCGTTGTCAGCTTTTGTTTGTGAACGGATGAACGGATTACGGGCTGTTTGGCATCAAGTAACGGTGATCGTACTGTCTGTCGCATATTTTCCATCAGTGTTTGGTGAAACAAGCTTTACTGTGCTTTTTGCGACGGTACGTTCGTCGGTACGTTCGTTTCAAGAAGCGATTGTTCTGCTCACCACCTTCGTTGCAGCCAGACAAACAGCTAAGAACGTGTGCACGTTCGGATAGAGTGCTTTTTTTCGGTAAGTGCACCTGACCTTTCGTCGTTTTTACTGAAAGGTTTTAGCATTGTGATTAAACTGTGAAGAGTTCTTTGCTAGGTTGAACCGCGTGGTCGAACGCGAAACTATGGTATACGCGCCGGTGCGAATCGTAAGCCAGACTGACTCGCCCTATTTTGAGTAATTATGTTTTGCGCGTTACAGCTCGTGGCTCCACGCACGCACGCTAGTGACAGGCCGACATAGTTTAGGCAAGCATGCTTACAACTACGCCGGCCTGTCGCTGACAAAGTGCAAAGCTTCTACCGTAGGCGCCTCGCCTGTAGGTGCGTGTTTCTTTAGAGTGACTTGATGATCTGTTATTTGTTGTAAATCCTACGTAGCTTACTTGCTTTCTCTGTATGCAGCTTTTCTTCACTGCTGTTTGTGCAAGATATTGGGCCTGAGACCACGCCAGCTAATGCGGAAGCCAGTGCAGTTTCTTTGACGAGACTTGGAGTGCATTCATGCAGAATTTTATTTACGTCGCTGCCGTGCCACTCAGCTTCACCTTGTGCGGTCACCTTCCGGCGTTTTGTGCCACATTTGGTTGTGCTTTATTCATTAATAAACCGATTTGACAACATCATGGGATAATTTATTGTTGCTGAGAAGCGCGATTATTTATTTGCGCGCCATCCGCTAAACATCATTTATGTAGTACAGTATACGATGTTGATCCCCTGCGTACGTGTTCAAATTTATTATAAACCGATGTCTTTTACATGAAAATTGGATATGTATGGTGTGCTGAAGTAGCCAATAATTCACGCGGCATATATGAGCGACCGCAACAACTTGATTCGGTCGGCAATAAACGCGAGTAAACTCAGCGTCGAAAACTTATATATGCAACAGTGGGGACATGCATGGGTGAACAGGTATGTACGTGTGTTAGTGATATTGCTTGATTGTTTGGTCACTTGCTCGACGACTGACATAGGAAGTGTGAGAAAAACAGGAAAGTGCTCTCGCGGGAGCTCTTTCGGTCCCTTCAATCTTATCTTCCTATGGTAGCCATCAGGCTGCCGACCAAACATCTGCAAAGACAGTTATATTAGTTTATTTTATATTTCGAAAGTCCAAAATTTTGAAAACGGCGAAAAAACAAGAACGTCTATAAAACGTCTTATCTTGGTCTTTTCAAAACGTCTTCTAAAGACGTCAACTAGCGGGACATTAGCACAGCTATCAGACGTCGGATAGACGTCTACGGCTACGGGAATGTCTTGACCAAGACGTCTATTAGCCCTTTTTGATAGCCGTTCAAGACGTCTTTTAGACGGGAAATAGCTTCTTTTGTGTTACATGGGATGTCCGGAGGAGAGTCCTGCGTCTCGGCCAGTAAGTCCGCGAGCTACGCAGTTTGCCTCCTCGTTCCCCCTCAGGCCGTCATGCCCTGGGCACCAAGTGACGCCATGTGCCTCCATCAACGTGGGCCCCAAAATATCAGTGACGCATCTTGGAAGTGTGCCTCTAAGGTATAAGCGACATGCAGCTTGCGAGTCTGTCAAAATATATCGACGTGAGATCGGGCGCGTTTATACTAAAGGTTCGATGAGTTATGACGACTTGCAGCTCACTTTAATTTTACATGTACGCTGTGAATTTTCATTGTTTAGAAAACCATTGCTTTAAAAACATCTGGCGTCTTTTCGTTTTGCTTTAGAAACATCTGGCGTTCTTTCGTTTTGCTTTTAGAAAACATCTGGCGTCTTTCGTTGGTTTATTTCATCAATCAACGGCGTTTTGAACAAAATTTTTATTGTTTAATCACGCACAGGAGAAATCTCACCAGGCACTACCTTGGAGGTAAACAATGGCTGCTAATGGGAATGAGAGACAGAAGAAGTCGGCTTTTAGCTAACACTTACACTTCTACTTCTACTAACGTTTCCTACTGGAACATGCCAATGGCTGCTAATGGGGAATGAGAGACAGAAGAATTCGGCTTTTAGTTAACGCGCACGCTGCGAATTTTTTATTGTTCAACAACGCACAGGAAAAATCTCCCACCGGCACCACCTTGGAGGTCAAGATCTGGTACTAGCGTTACGACTGGTTACGCACTACTACGAGGGACGAACGGGTGCCGCCTTAAGAAGCTTCGCCCCTACAAAAAAAAAAAAAAAAAAAAAAAAGTCTTCACGCGTTCGCGCCGACTGTATCGCTTTCTGCGGTGTTCGGAGGCTGTTCCGTGCAGCGGTTCCAAACCCCCACTTCCCAACGACACTGCCGCGCGTGGTAGCGTGCGCGGCACAGAACAGTGTTAAAGGGATCATGAGCCACTTTTTCAAGTAATCGAGTTTATTGCCTCACGAATCGATTGCGCTGCAAAAAAAAATTCAAATCAGTGAAGAGCGAGCGCCGTTACAGTTTGTTGCGCGCTTTATAGTGGTTATATGGACCACCCCTTGGGCTTCGTGAGAAAACACATCATGCAAATAGCAGACAATGCTGTGAATACAGCCAAATCTTGCAATTATGTGCGGCAAAGAGCGTTTAGAAGCGGAGCGCGAAGTTCCCATTTATCAGGCGGCCGCTTTTCATAGAGAGGCCTGTGCTCACTCTCTTCGGAGCTGCCGGCACCTGCTCTTTGACGTCGAACAGCAGATACCATGATATTTGCTAATAGCGGACATAAATTAAGAGCGGCGTTTGGATTAGATGCGCTTCCTGCCACCGGGTGCCGGCGCCGTGCTCCATAGCTAAAATTACATCCCGACAAGCGCGCTGAAAGCTAGAGGTGTGCACGGGCTCCGGGTAGCCCGAAAGCCCGACCCGGCCCGCGGGCCGGGCTCGGGCGGGCCGACGCATTTCCACCTCGGGCCCGGGCCGGGCTCGGGCTACTTGGAGTTTTATCGGGCCGGGCTCGGGCCCGGCGCAAAGCCCGACTCAACCCCGAAATACAGAAAATCAGCGGGAATTGTTTTCCAGCACGCATACAGCGCCTTTTCCGCGACCGCCCTTTACCGCTTTTCCTTTCCATTCGCTACTTTAAACAAAAGGGGAGCTCTCCGATTATCTCTCTATGGAATCGTCCGCCTGTCCATCTGAGGTTTTAGTCTTCTGGAAAAACAAGCAGCAGAGATATCCCAAGCTTGCCAGGCCGGCCAAAAAGATATTAGCAATTTCGGTGACGAGTGCAAGCAGCGAACGCAACTTCAGTTCGGCGGGCTACATAAAGCAAAAGCGCAGCACTTCTTTGAAGCCGGAATCGTGGGACTGCTTGCTGTTTTTCACGACAGTTTGTAATCTGTGTAATAGAGACTGTTCGTCGTGTGTCGTTTGATCATATTCGATATGCTCAATAAAATGCCAAATTACCGGAAAACGATGTTTTGTTTTCGCAGAGAACCTGCAAAAAGCCGGGCCGGGCCGGGCCCAGGATTGTGTTTTCGTACGTCGGGCCGGGCCGGGCGGGCTCGCAGCCCTTTGCCGTCGGGCTCGGGCGGGCCTTCGACAAAGTCAGCGGGCCCGGGCCGGGCTCGGGCTCGGAAATACGGCCCGTGCACAGCTCTACTGAAAGCTACACAGACTAATCCAGCGCGTGTCATGGCCGTGAGCGCACGCGATAAAACGCGATTGCTCTCTTCCGTTGTGATTCATGTTCGCACGTGTGGCTCACTGCGTTATGTTAGCAACGGCTCAAGTTTCTTCGCCGGCGCCAGCGCTTGCCATTCCCCTACCGGAGAAAGCGAAGTTAATCCGCTAATTACGACTAGGGTGGCTAGAATTCTAGCCACCCTACTTACGACACCTCCGCTCCCCTTTGTTCCCGATCTGCTGTAGCGCGCACGCGTTGCACGCTTGACTGTGTGTGTGTGTTCACTGAACATTTTCGTGACCGCGGAAAAATCGGTTGTTTTCGGGTAGTCCAGGAAATATTTTTTTCCTGCCACAGTAGCTGATTGATGCTAGTGTAGGGTATCATATAATAGAGGAAGAATTGGTCTTCCCTACAGTATTAATTTTAAACATAATTATTTCGAATATTATTAAAATTATCAAAACAGAAAAATGCAACAAAAAGTGTAAGCACTAAAAAAAAATCGAGATATGCGTTTTCAACACTAAGCGCTTATAATAATCCTACAAATATAAGCTATGTAAGAACAAAAGTTATTTACATGCATACAAAAATATAAGCACTAGTGCCTATCATGCCATCGCGTGAAGCAGTTTCTCGATGCGGTAAAGCAAAGGTTGGCTCACTGTGCGTTGGCTTTTCGAAAATATGCATCACGCATACTTATTCGTGTGGTTGCATATCTCTCTGACGACATCTGCGGTGAAAAGCAACACGAAAAAGCCTACGCGTGACACTCCGGAGTGTTAGGTAAAGGTGGTGGTGGTAGTGGTTTGAAGAGGAAAAGGCTCCTAATTTCTGCAGCCCGGTCGGGAGCACGGTGCAGCGCCAAGGTAAAGGTCCACTCCGCGCCGTCTTCGCGGAGAGAACTTCGCTCTTTCCACAGCTGGCGCCAAATGCTCCCGCCCGAAAAGAGTTGACACCTTGCAGATAAGAGCGGTGACTTTCAGTACGCACCGGATACGTTTACATTAAAGGGACACTAAAGGCAAATAACAATTTATGTCAGAGTGAAAGGTCAATGTGTGAGAACGTCTAAAACGTCAATAGTATGAACAGCAGTGCTCTTGCAATCGAGAAATTAAGGTAAATGTAGTAAATGTAGGACACGATGTGCGCCACGAGTGGCCAAAAAAAAAAAAAAAAAACCACCGTCGACTTATCGGCCCATCGCTGCAACGGAGCCGGCGAGTCGCGGCCGCAGCTGATTTTGTTCGCTCGAACCACGGCTGAGGGCAGCATTCTCGAGGCGCGCGAGCGCGCGAGTCACGTGGTTCTTTTTGTATTTCGCGGGCTTTCTTTGCAGCTTGGAAAAAATGGTATACGTGAGACTTTCTTTATCGCAAATAATGCAATTGTGGTTTCTGAAGACGCTCTCGAACTTTGCAAGCCGCATTTCTTGCCTACAGTCAATATTGAGCAATTTAATTAAATAATCATAATTAACAAATTAGCTAATTACCAAACAAAAAATTGTCTGTAGTGCGCAAGGTCACTGTCAGTGATTTGGAAGTGATTTCACTCGCCTGCCTCTAATATTGTATTTTTTAACACTTGGCTAAAGAAAGCTGGGACACCCGGTATAGTGGCCTATAGAGTTCCTGTATACAGTTACATTTGATGGCTCCTAATTCTCTCAGTGTGACATTAAAAATAAGACGATCGATGTCACCATCAACGCTCTCCGCAAAGAAAACATCAATGAACAAACTTGCAGTAATTATAACGGCGTGCCTCTATTAACAAAATTAATGCGCATATTTGTAGCAATAAGAAATGCCTAAATGGCATAAATTTGGAAACAAGTATTTTCGCGGAAATTTTTTGTCAATTCAGCGTGCATAACTAAAGCGAAAATTGCGAGTGTGTATGCGAAGCTGTACAAGGCCAGCCTCGCTCGCACATGAATTGAATAGCCAGAAAGCTAATCGCAGTTGGTATTCTTCCCAACAACGGAGAGTGAAGTTGTCGGTATATTTAGGAGCTTAAAAACTTCTAGATCACTGGATGCAAACGACATGCAAATCCGCCCTATAAAGCACATCATCGACATTATTGCTCCTATTCTGGCAACACTGTACAATTTAGTGCTTGAAAGTAGCTGTTTTCCAGAAAAAAATGCAAACAGCAAGGGTAATTGCCATACACAAGGGGGGCGATAAAAATGATTTGGGAAATTTTAGACCAATTTCTATACTCCCAATCTTATCAAAAGGCCTGGAAAAGATTATTCACGCACGACTTGTTCGCTTCTTGAATAAACACTCTCTCATTTCATTGGCCCAGTACGGGTTCTTGAAAGGAAAATCCACAGAACAAGCACTACTTGCTCAAAAAGAATGTATAATAGATGCCTTTGAAGACAAAAATATAGTACTAGGTGTATACATCGACTTCTCAAAAGCTTTTGATTGTGTGCAACATAACCTACTACTGTATAAGCTAGAACACTATGGCGTGCGTGGGAGGTCCAATGACCTTCTGCGTTCATACCTTCGCCATAGAAGTCAATTTGTCACAAATGACACTTTCGATTCAAAGACTAAACGCCTGAAGTCCGGGTGCCCCAGGGCAGTATACTCGGCCCGCTCTTATTCATCGTCTACATAAACGACATTTTTTCCTCTTTTACTAGTTGTAAGTGGGTAGGTTACGCCGATGATACAGCCCTTTTTTTCAGCGGAGTAAAGCCGGATGGGTTGGTATCTTTAGCTAATGATGCGCTTGCAGAAGTATCAGCATGGTCAAAAAGAAATTCCTTGAAAATTAACACAAAAAAGACTCAAGCCATAATTTTCCGCACTAGAAACAGAGTTATTGAACTGACAAAAAAGTTGTATCTTGATAATGACGTAATTAGTGTTGTTAGAGAGATCAAAGCTTTGGGTGTCACTTTCACAGAAACATTGTCGTGGAATAAGCATGTGCAAAATGTTTGCAACAAGTTAAATTCCGTCACTGCATTAATTAATAAAAACCGTCAAATATTACCAGAAAAAGCTAAACGTCTGATATACAATGGATTATTTTTATCGACATTAAATTATTGTCATCTTGTATGGGGTACTGCATCCTCTGACAACTTGAAAAAACTCGGTATATGCCAAAAGCGCGCAATTCGTGCAATAGCCAACGTTTCGTATGCTACTCATACTGCCCCTTATTTTGAAGCATATATATACTCAAAGTTAAATTCGTCTACGCATTCCGTCTTTCCTGTACATACCGTCTCGCCATGAGGACTAATAACACCGAATTCATCAGTTCGTTTCGCCTAGCAAGACGTCACTATACATACGACACAAGAAGTCAGGATGACTGGATCCAGCCAATATGCCGCACAAACTATGGCAATCAGTCTGTATCGTATCAACTAGCCGTAATCTTAAACAAATATGCAAAACATGGCATAGCCGCTGAGTCGGCCTCAACACGCACCTTTCGCTCATTCTTATCGGGTGAAGATTAGACTTCGTTTCACACTAACATCTAGTCGTATTCATCAGTCGCAGAATGATACGTACGGTTCATCTGTTTGCACATGGCGTTTTTTTTTCTCTTTTTGACTGTGTGCATTTGGCTTGCTCATTCTCTTTCGGAAATTGTTTAGTTTTTTTGTTTTTTTTTTCATATGAATTTTTTTTGTACTGTGCGTTGAAATTGTAATCTTTTTTTTTTTCACCAATAGGACTTATTATCATGGTCCACATAATAAACCGAGGCTATAACATTTCGCATACTAGAGAAATGTGCTCAGTGTTGGTAACGACTATCTATTTTAGATTTCGTTCAAATGAATGTCATGTTCATGTCGTTTACCAATGACTACGGCATGTTTTTAACGTTTTTTTATGTTCTCAATGTAATACTGATTTATTGCCTTTGCAGTTTTTTGTTGGATTATTTATCAACTTCTGTTGTACACGTAACATTACCTACAACTGTTCGTGTTTTTCTTTTTTGTCCTTTTTTCCATAAGTCTTATGAATGTGTATTACTATGTATAATGATGTATAAAGACCAGATCCACTCATGTTTTTCCTAGTAATCGCTACATTTGCCTCTTCCTGTCAATGTGCATTCAAATCAAATGTTTTATTTCCAGCAAAATCAATTTTTGTGTGGTTGATCATTGTTGCTGCTGGACTTTGTAGGGGGCCGGAGCTTTGTCAAGCCGCAGTACTGCGGCTTTTTTTCCGTCACCCCCATATTTCTCTATGAGAAATAAAAGTTGATTGATTGATTGAGTTGCAGATAGCAAGATGCGAAACTAATTTTGGAAACGAAGTTTATAAGCAGTGACAAAGTGTTGCACGAACAACTTCATAATGTAACTGCAACTTTCTGAATGTAAGTTGCATTTCAAAGTTGTAATCGAACAGCTTGCCTCGCTTCTAGGTGAATACGTCCGCACAATGTAGACGCTCGACGGACACGCTTTGTGGTACTCCTGTATCCACTTTCAGAAAGAGCTGGTGAGCACGCGGTAAGTTTTCCTTGATTCCACTCAGCGCGATGACATCAGGCACCAAAGGTACCGAGACAGTCGCTCGTCGTCAGTTGGCAGTGACGTTGAGAATGCATTTCCGAAGAAGTCATCCATGCTTGTGCTGCAGCTCAGGCAGGCCGCTATACCCCGAATATTGATGGATAGCAAGCCAAGCAAATCTGGACAGCTCGCTTTTGACAGTTACGAGGACCGCATTTCGCTTCGATTCGTCGACAATCAACGACAACTTTAACTTCGACAGCAAGGTACCCGAAACTAGCAGATCCATTTAAGAAATTTCGGCAATTTGCTCGCCATTGCAATTTTCCCCGCGCAACAAAGGATCCCGCGCGTGGTCGCTTTGTCTTAAATAGGTCATGAACCACTCCTCGGGCTTGGCGTGAAAAACACCCTGGAATGAGTCGGACCCTTCCCAGGAACTTTGTGTAAAATTCTTTTGATCATTGGAATAAAAAGTAACGAGTAACGTCACACCTCACGTTACCGAAAAATGGTAACGTAAGTACGTTACCCATTACAGATCCGAAATAGTAACGAGTACGTTACTATAAGTTACTGAAAAAAGTAACGCGTTACCGGTAACGCCGTTACTTGTAACGTGTTACCGTCAACATTGCTCTTTTATCCTTTAAGCCATATATGCCCAAACTCAGAAAAATTGACAGAAATAATTTTTCGCAAAAAGTGTACTCCTACCTTCAGAAGAAAGCACAAGTTCATTATTTACTGCCAGGTAAACGCACCACTGTTCTTCAAGCCGACATATAGTACACTGGGCATTAGGGGTGCTGTGTGCGGGTGTGGTAAGCCTTGAAACATTTCACGTGCTCACCGACATTGCACTTCTTCCTCTCCATGACGTCTTTCACACAAAGCACTCGTTTGCCCGGAGAAAGCGGTCGGCACGTGGCAGTATGAAAAGCAAACAATGTCTAGGCTTGCACACGTTGAGAATGAGGCCTGCTTGATGTGCTGTAGGTGGCGCTAAAGAAATAGCGATGTTAGGGTGCATCAAAGAAGCGTCCTATATGTAGGAAACTGGGTATATATGGGTTAAATGGCGTTAGCTGTCCAGAAGTGGCTTAGAGAGCGGCAAAATTTGAACTTGAAGTCACCAATAACATACTAACGACTGGAATAGCCGCGGTCACTAGAGTGTTGAGCTCCCCTCAAGGCCGTGCTTGTGAAGCTCGCGCTTCACGTGAAACGTATTTGGAAATAGGAAAAACAGCGCAAAAGGAGACGAAGCACAAGCGAAGGAATTCACAGGACGAGCGCCCGCACGTGAAAAATCTCTCGTTCGCGTTGCCACATCTGCGAAAGATTGGTAATTACTGTTGTGCTGTTAACTGCCATAGAGCACTGTAAACACGAAGGGCCGGGTTGATTCCACCCGTAAAATTCTACTGATTCCCAAATAGATGGCACCAAAAAAGCAGACGGCATACATGGCTTACTGAAGTGCGCTGAACAAGGTAAATACATTTTGTAGCATGCGCTAGCAGTGCGTGGCCGAAGTTAACGCGTGCAGAGAAAGTATCTGCACGAAGCAGTTAACATAAGCAGACTTCATTCCGCTTCACAACTGCACTGATCAATCGAGTTACACATATGTCATATTTGTGTTGTGAGGTCATATATTTTGCCTATTTACGCAGTGCCGATAGAAATACGTGGTCGTCAATAGAGGCGACACGGATTTGTAACATATATATTGTGAGAAACTGCAAAAAACACTTCGCCCAGACCATAATGAAAACCGGCAGATAATGAAGCCAAAGAAGGTATAGTGAACGTTAAATGTACTGTTTATAAGTGTATTGTAGTAATTGTGACTAAGATGTGAACTGAAAATACGTCAGAGATCAAAACTTGAATTTTTGTGAGATGTAAATAACAGTGTTTTTAATGTCTTTTCCAGAAAATACTTTGGCTAGCCTCTCACGACGCTGAGAACAGGGAGCCTGCTGCACGCGCGTGCGCTTTCGTTGAAAAAGGCACGGTACGGAGGGCCCACACGAGCTCATCGAATGGCTTCATTAGAAGAGCTTATTGCCTCACGAATCGAGTGCCGCAAAATTTTTTAGAATCCGTCAAGTACGAGCGGAGTTACAGGACCCGCCGTGGTAGCTAAGCACGTAGGGTTTCGCACTGCTAAGCTCGAGGTTGCGGTTTCGATTCCCCGACACGGCGACCGCATTTTGATGGGAGGGAAACGCAAACGCCCGTGTACTTGGGTTAGCATTTTAGTGACCGAGGAAAAATGGTTGCTTTTGGGTACGTCCAGGAAATCTTTTCCTGCCCCAGAAATTGATTCATGCTTAGTGTAGGGTATCAAATAGTAGAGTAAGAATTTGTCTTTTCAATAGTACTAACTTCAAATAACATATATATTTCGAATATTATCAAAAATTATCGAAAAAAGAAAAATGTAACAAAAATAAATAAAAAATCATAAAAACATCAAAGGTTCTCTGCACGAGCTAAAAATTAAAATAAAAAAAGTCACAGTTTAACCGCAAGGGCGAAGCAGTGAATGCGATAGCGACAAATTGTGTTACACGAAGCGAGGCTGGCAGCTAACAGATTTGTATCCGATCTCGCGTAACTACAAAACGCTGGTGTAAGAGAATACGGCCGCTCCAGGAAGAGATGCTCTCCGCATAGTCACTTCGCGTTCAGAGCGCAGTACGTAGAAGGGTATACGAGCCGCCCGCTGCGATGGCTTCCGAGATAGCGCGCGCGCCAGCGATCGCGACCGCGCCCTTAGATACAAAGTTCAAAGTAGTGGCTGCTCGCGCGACAACACCCCCCCCCCTCCCTCGCTCCCCACCTCGCGTCTTTTTTCATGGTCGTTAAAGACAGGCGGGGCGTTTCCTGTCTGCTTCGACGGCAGGCCTCTCGAGCGGGGTGATGTTATCGCATGCATTTTCCAAACGGGCCAGCTCGTTTGATTCTCTGCTTCGGCCGCGTTTCGTTGCCGCCCGCTCGTGCGCTTTTACCCTCGGTAGAAAGCAATGCGCGGGGGGATCTTATCAATTGGACTTCATACCGGAAGGACATGACGGCGACG
>NC_051176.1:63505033-63657533 GCF_013339695.2 Rhipicephalus sanguineus
ACCTCCTCCCACTTCCCCTCAACATTCCGCCTGTCCACTTCCCCTCTCCTCCTCCCCTTTCCCCCTCACCCTCCTCTCCACCCCACCCTCTCCACCCCCTCTCCCTTTCCCTCTATCATCCCCCCTCTCTACTTCCCCTTCCCTTCCCCTTTTCCGCTCTTCCTCTGAAACGCGGGCTAGACATGCCGAAATTCTCTCCTGCGCAACGCCGCGATGAGTACCAGCGCATGCGCGTCCCCTCCCCCTCTCGCTCTCATCTGCTACGCTGCCCCCTCTGCCACGCCTGTCGACCGCGTCCCCGCTCGCCCTGTCAGTTTAACGCCAGGCTAGAGGAAGACAGACGCGCGTAGAGTTCCTCTTCGCGTTCCACGACGCGAGGTCGGTAGCATGCCCAACAAGCGTCAACGGAACGCGAACGTGCAAGTGCTCCGGCTTCGCATCGCCTCATGGTCCCCTTTAGCGGAAATGTGCAATTTCTTTCTCCCTCGGCTAACGAAGCGGTGTTTACCCAAGTGATTGCAATGGCGTTTCGAGCTGTGTCCGTGTTTTGTCGTCCGCACTGTGCAATATACACTCTAGGTGACGACACTTGTCAGACGCATTGACCAGATCAAGTACTATGATGCGCGTCCGTCACCTGATTTGGTACTTGGATTTGATACTTACTTTGAAATTGTATCGCGATAAGATACAAGATTAAGGGCAAGAAATATTTGAGATACCAGCAGTACTTCCCGAATCATTGTATCCGATACGATGCTCCCAATTTTACGGCACTAGGAAAACTAGGGCGGTGGGAGCTTTACTACGGTTGACGAATGCGGGTGACGGTGCCCGTTCCCGATATGTCGCGCCGCAATGGCGAATACTGAATGCCGCGGGAGAACCGTCAATCGAGCCAAATGAATGAGACATACAGAGCAATGGTCTAGCTTTTCAGCAAGAAACGTGGCGCAAGTTTTCTAGGTAACTTTTAAGCGAGATTACTCCCTTAAACTGAAAGTGCTGTCGAGTACAACAAACACGAGGCTATCTTGCCTAAGAAGTGCGAAACATTATTAAGAACTTAATTATTACGGGGACGTGCAGGTACTTGGCCGATGCTACGACAACCAATGTTGTCCGACTGCACCCGTATCACAGGGCTGTTCCTGACTCGGTGCAGCTTCTCCTCATTAACGGCAGGTGTGTTTATGCTGAAAAAAAACATATCCACGGAGTGATGATGATGAGTGGGCGAAGCTGCGGAGGTTCATCGG
Organism: Rhipicephalus sanguineus; assembly: GCF_013339695.2. Classification (NCBI taxonomy): domain Eukaryota; kingdom Metazoa; phylum Arthropoda; class Arachnida; order Ixodida; family Ixodidae; genus Rhipicephalus; species Rhipicephalus sanguineus. Next base: position 63,506,293 of record NC_051176.1, read on the forward strand.
TAACCGTGAATCTCCGTGAATTCTGCCCAGTACATCATCACCGACGTGAGATCGGGCGCGTTTATACCAAATGTTCGATGAGTTATCACGACTTGCAGCTCACTTTAATTTTACATGTACGCTGTGAATTTTCATTGTTTAGAAAACCATTGCTTTAGAAACATCTGGCGTCTTTCGTTAAGCAGCTGGCGTCTTTTCGTTTTGCTTTAGAACACATGGCGTTCTTTCGTTTTGCTTTTACAAAACATCTGGCGTCTTTCGTTGGTTTATTTCATCAATCAACGGCGTATTGAACAAAATTTTTTTGTTTAATCACGCACAGGAGAAATCTCAACAGGTACTACCTTGGAGGTAAACAATGGCTGCTAATGGGAATTAGAGACAGAAGAAGTCGGCTTTTAGCTAACACTTACCTTCTGCTTCTACTAACGTTTCCTACTGGATCATGCCAATGGCTGCTAATGGGGAATGAGAGACAGAAGAATTCGGCTTTTAGTTAACGCGCACGCTGCGATTTTTTATTGTTCAACAACGCACAGGAAAAATCTCCCCCCGGCACCACCTTGGAGGTCAAAGCGTAAGACTGGTTACGCACTACGACTACTACGACTACGACTACGAGGGACGAACCGTGCCGCCTTAAGGAGCTTCGCCCCTAAAATAGCATCGGTTGCGCTTCAGGCCCGCTCGCTTTGCGTCCTTTTTGAGAGCCTCAGCTTGCCATGGCGGGTCCAATCGAAACTGAAGGCACGAAAGAGGGTGTGAGATCAAAAAGAAAAAAAGCGCGGTCGGGGCGGGTTGTCGAAAGAAAAAAAAAATTCGGCAGATCCCACGTACCGTGGGAGTCGATGTTAAGCGAAGCATGCGGCGAGTAGGTGACTGTGGCGTAACTTTTTTACTGAGCGACACGTTACAAAATGACGGTAAAGATTTCTATAACTTTTATACGCATATATATATATATGATATATATATTATATATATATATATATATATATATATATATATATATATATATATAATATAATATATATATATATATATATATTGAAGAGCTGCATGTGTGTTATATAAACAGTTGTTTACGGTTGGGTAACCCTGCCATGGCAACGTGGGTATTACCAACACCACAAGCGGTAAGCTGATATGTAGTGCTATACGTGTCCCGAGAACGCACGCACGTTTCACGAACCCGTGTGCATGTGTGCAAGAATTCTTGACAGTTCACGAACAAGGGCATCATCACCGTGATCTGTGAGCACCAGCAACTGGTCATGACTTGTTATAGGATCCGGTCGTGATCATGTGACGAGGGTCCATGTTTAGTGAAGTATGTGGTATAGTAGAGCTGTTGGAATTCGTGTAGGCCTCGGTCATTTCGTCGACAAATTGTCTGTCGACAGAGCCGGCGACATGTCGGAACCTAAAGCCACCCTTCGCGTTGGAGAGGTATAGGCCGTCGAGGCTGGTAGACCTGGATAGTGCTACGTAGACCAACATCAGTGGATGGTGTTTGTCGTATTCGTAGACTACCTGGGCGTGTGTGGCCTACGTAGCCTAGTCTACAAAGCGGCTGTCAATCAATCTGGCATCATCCTCGGTCAGCATGAGGCCATGCCCAGCCTCGTAAGAAATGAAGAGGACAATGCGTCGTTCTGGTGGACGAAGTGCACTCTACGGTGCGGTGATGTGGATATCATATATAACTTTCATTATATATTCCTCCGGGTCGAGCAATGCTTCAATATAGCTTGCTGAATCATAGGAATACAAACGTAATGTTTATTTGACTGCTATAAAAGCGGAGCCACACTGAAACTACAGACGTTAATCTGATATGACGCCTCTATCGTAGAGTACACATCGTAGGAGTCATGTAGTGTTTATTGCTTTCTTGTAAAATTAAATAGCCAGCACCACAACCACAATTGACGTTGCACCGATATATTACGCCTGCATAGGCTGTTTTTCCAAACGAGTTTATAGACCTGGCGTGGATCTGTGGTAGAATACCCGATTGCCACGCAGAATTCTTGGGTTCGATTCCTGCTGGGATCCTAATTTTCATTCTTCCCATTCGTTGAGTCAACGCTGCCGATGTGGTTTTTCTTGACGCTCTAGCATTTAAGTTACCAATGTCTGTTCTCGCCGCTCCTGGGTAGATATAAACTGTCAATCACCTGTGGCGCATACTCGTACACCGCGGCGTGGGGTAAACGGGTATGTGCCACACGTGTCTAGTGAAAGGGTTTGACGACGTACGCGACAGGATTTTAACGTTATTCATGTCATGACCTGGCAATCATATTCGTCAAAACCCTATCCACAAGCTGCACACACGTGATGCGCTACCTTGTACACGTGGTAAAAACGAAAGGGCATTTCTGTCGCACGCGATTGGTTGAGGGTCGAGCAAGCTTCCGAACGCGCGAGCCTCAACGAATGTAGAAAAAAAACGCTTCTGGAAAGCATATTGCTCCCTGTCGTGTCTATGCATGTGAATCTTTTTTGGGAAAATATGTCGAAGACGAAAGCCCTGGATGTGTCAGAAGATGCGAAAATTGACTGTCGGTGTCGGTGTCCCTCGCCGTAGGCGTCAAAATGAGTGATGAAAAAAATCATCTTTACGTGATGACATCAAGCTATTACGTCCTCATAACGTAACTCTGGCATCACACGACTTGATCACGTGACATTGTCGCGTTTTAAAGGTGGCCCATCAAGGACGAGAGAAAACCAATATGAGGTTCAAAAAGTATGCACTGCCTACGATGCGAAACCCGTTAGGTGCAGAGAGATTGCAATGGGGGATCAATTACATTGACTAGGAAAAAAAAAAAAAGAAAATGGCTTACTCCTTCGAGTTATCTGCGGCGAATGCGTAAGGGTCCCCTGTGAGTCACGCTTAACAGCCTCATGAGTGCCCGAGATACAGGGGTACAGCTCCGTGCGAGTTCTAAACAGAATGCTGTGATTTTTAAGGCGAAAGTCTTACATGCCTGATAAAACGCAAAAATGACCTTCGGCTTCCCGCGGCGTCGGGGACATCAGAGTGATGCTAAAATAATTATCACGTGATGGCTTCACCATATGATTTTAGCATGAGGTCAAGATAGCCAGAATTTGCGAATAATTAGGCGTCATCATGACATCACTGTGACGTCAAACGACGCACCGTCGCACGATGACGTGATCACGCGTGATCGTAGCATGGTCAGTAGTGTGCCGATCACAGAAGCAGTGCAACATCAGCTTTCAGCACACGTTTGGATTGTGTAATTTTAACCTGCTGTAATGTTTAATCGTTTCAACGTTATTGTTACCGAGGGGATCCCACTGCAGTCGCTCGACTTTGGGATCCTCGTCTGCATAATACTAACCATATACCTGTGTAGTTTGAAAGAAATTAAAAACTGAAATGAAAATGATGCATTCCTGCTTATTTCAAACTGTTTCCAAGAATAATTTTCAATTTTCGTGTACAGGGCTTTGCAGCCGTGGCTGAACAAGCACCTAATCTCCATAAAACGACCAAACGTAGCTTATACTTGGTCCTCAGCGTGAGATGATGCAGTGCGACAGCTGAATCCATCGTTTATTTATTGATGTCTAGACAGTGGCAAGTAGCAATCGCGAGTCCGATCGAAGCGGGCGATCGCGTCTGCACGTGCGCTACCATGTGGGTTCGTCATTACAATTACTCGCAGTTACCGATACAATAACTATGTGGTTATTGCATCTTAGAATAACAGAGAGCTGAGCTAGTTGGTAAGTATTCATTCTAAAAAGACAGGGCGTGCAAACAAAGACACAAGAAGAAGTCAGGACACCCAAACGCCGACTAACAACTGAAGAGACGCACAACGGCTGAAAAAAGAAGGCACCAAACTTATCTGCGCATGCCCATGCAACAGGCGAACCTATCAATCCGGCACGCGCGGCGTGGGGTCTACGTGGAAGATAACTGTTAGGCATTGATTTCATCTTTATGCAAGTTAATCGACGGTTGGCTCACGCATGCGCTACCACTATTCTCCATATGCCATGCTTCATTCATCAGGCGCGTTTGTTCATTTCTATGACGGTACAGCACTGCGCATTCATCGACTTTAGGCGTGCACTTACAATCTCGACAATGTAAAGATAGATTAGAAGGTGAGCCTCCTGTTAGCGATCCCTTATGTTCCAACAATCTCTGGTGTTCAACAAACTCTGTGATATAACATCTAAGCACCCCAAGGCTGACCTTCTCCTTTTGGATACTTCAATTTTCCAGATATCGATTGGCACAATTTAGCTCCCCACTTAGTAAATCATACACAAGCGAAACATTTTCTTGATGTTTGTCTTGACTTTAATGTTACTCAACTTGTATCCCAACCAACCCGCATAACAAAAGATACAGCTAACGTGTTAGATTTAATACTAACAAGTCCGACAGATTATCGTCGATCACCTATCTCCAGGAAATTAGTGACCATAAGTTTATTCACGCGTCCTTCAACTTCGTGGCATTTCCACGCTTGACATTAAAAAAACTATACATCTTTTTAACAAAGCGAACAACGAAGCTATCAGTGATACTTGCGTGAATTCTTGGCTTTATTTGAAACTTTTAATGAACACCCATCCATACAAATTGGCAAAGGTTTAAAGAAGAAAAACGGCCTAGCGGACAGGTTCATTCCAAAAAACGTTACGAACGCAGCCAGAAAAGCCATGGTTCAGCAATTCTTTAAAATAGCTGGATCAAAAAAGACGTTTATACCGAGCAGCAAAGGTAGCACAAACGGATGCGCATGGGATAGATATTACACAGCGGAACGCGCATATTTATCAGCTGTCCGCGAGGCGAAAGAATCATTCTTTCACGAAGATCTACCCAAGATGCTAGTCAACAATCCAAGAAAATTCTGGCAGGTGATTAACCCTCGTGATATAACAGCAACACACTAGTTAACGATAACGGTGAAACGGTCGATGATGTGGAGTGCGCTAACATTTTCAATGCAGCTTTTGCGTCAGTCTTCTCCAAAGAAGCTAACTTACCCTTTCCTTCTACAGCTACGAGCACATCTAATGCCATGCCAGCGATAAATTTCCGTGTCGATGGTATTTTGTCCTTAATTGACAATCCTAAACTGTCATCTTCAGCCGGAGTCGATAACAAAAACTCAAAAGTGTTAAAAATACTAAAGATATCAGTGCTGTTTATTTGTGTCTATTGTTCTCCCAGTCACTTTCCACTGGCATCATACCCCATGATTGCACGGTGGGAAAGGTTGTTCCAATCTATAAATCAGGAAACAAGAACTCCCCACTTAACTATCGCCCCATCTCATTAACAAGCGTTCCCTGCAAAATCATGGAACATGTCATTTATACAGAAATCATGAAATTCTTAGACTCGAATAACTTTTTCATCCTTCACAGCATGGATTTCGAAAGGGTTTTCCTGCGAAACCCAATTAGCAACGTTTCTACATGATCTCACATTAATCTAGATACTAACCTACAGACAGACGCCATATTTTTAGACTTCGCGAAAGCATTCGATAAGGTACCACATCAACGATTACTACTAAAACTGTCTTTGGCTAATGTACACCCCGACATCTTACAATGGATCGAAGCATTCCTTAATAATCGCTCACAGTTTCTCTTTTTAACAACAGCTCATCTGATTCCCTGCAAGTAACTTCCGGAGTTCCACAAGGATCTGTTCTCGGGCCTCTTCTCTTCTTAATATATATTAATGATCTGCCTGCTCATGTAACCTGTAATATTCGCATGTTTGCGGATTATTGTGTCATTTACAAAGCATTAATAACACATCTCACCAAAATTCTCTTCAGGAAAATATTAACCGTCTGCAACAATGGTGTGATTGCTGGCTAATGACACTAAACCCAAATAAATGCAAAGTTGTGACCTTCTCCTGCCGACGTAACCCTCTGGCTTATATATACGCAATCAATAACATACCATTAGAAGCTGCGCCCTCTTACAAATATCTTGGCGTTACCATAACTAATGATTTGTCTTGGAACGCACATATTACTAACGTCATCTCATCTTCTAATTAGGCACTCGGTTTTTTAAACGCCACCTAAAACAAGCTCCAAAGCATGTAAAATTACTAGCCTACCAAACCATAATTCGCCCTAAGATCGAATACGCATGCGCAGTATGGAGCCCCCACCAAAAATATTTAATCAAACGCTCTCGAATCTGTACAAAACCGTGCTACAAGGTTCATACATTCTGAATATTCATATCATGTCAGCGTGTCGGCTTTGCGAAATGAATTAGGACTACCAACACTTGCTACTCGTCGCCGTGTATCATCCCTATCTCTTTTCATAAGTTCTATCATTGTTTCAGCTAGCCCATCAAATGTATTGTGGAGGCCAAGAGATAGAAGCTTCTCATTTGAAGTGTTTGTGTGGCAAACTATGCAGAGGAGCCGTTTGGCGCAAACGCAAGCCGGCAGAGCTCTTCTTCGTAGAGTCGGCCTGGAGAATGCATACGAACGCATCAAAGCACCAAAGAGCTACCCTGCCAGATCAGAGATTTGTATGGGGTATCACCATTACCCCAAAACATGGACCCGACATTACACGCAGGGAGGAAAAGCAACAGAGCAGATACACAGACAAAACCACGAAGTTCTTCAAAACTGCAAGATTCACGGATGCTACCATACTGTGCCAACGCAAAGAATATGGGTGGGCGGTTGTTGTAACAGAAGAGGTAAAATCACGGCCTGTGCTTCGGTTTCTCGAGCAACCATTATAGAAGCAGAAGAGATAGCCATTGCCTTAGCTATAAGAGAAGGTATGGAGCGCAACGCTCCACTAACAATTATCACAGACTCTCAGGCCGCATGCAGGAATTATCAGAAAGGAAAAGTCAGCGCCCAAGGCACACCGGATACTTACCGAAAGCAGCAGAGAACTCGACCAGTACCTATACCCAAACAATAACTTGGGCCCCGGGACACGAGGGTGTTACTGGGAACCTCTATGCAGATGAGGCGGCTCGAGGTTTCACTAATTACCGAGCTGCCGACAGCAACGTCGTGGAGGACCCGACACCCATCGAACCGAGTTACAAAGCAGTCGTGCAATATTACAGGGAATTGAGGAGACTACCCAGCACCGCACAAGAACCTTTCAGCCATGGATTCTGCGGCGTTACGTAGGCTCCAAACGGACACCATATACAAACATTCATAGATACATGTGTACTACCCCACAGCATACAAAGACATATGCCATGGTGTGGGAGCACACCGACGCTGTACCACATCACATGGGAATGCACGGCCCATACCGAAGAGCAAGAGGTGGATAACACCAGATTGAGGTGGGAGGCATTGCTGTCCAGCCCTGCCCTCGGTGACCAGCTCAGGCTGGTCCGGAGGGCCGAAAGGATGGCCAGGGCCAGCGGTGCCCTGGAATAGGGGCCCGACCACACAGCGTTGCCTTGTTTTCGAGGCAACGAAGTCTTGCGCAAATAAAGTTTTGTTCTTCTTCTTCATACGCTTTTTGAGTAAGATCATTCAAACTTTCCTCTAATATAGAAAGCTGTCGGGCAAATATTTTGTATATCTCAGATTATTTTTTTCCTTTCATGCTGGGGGCATAACATGAAAAATACTCTATGCAATGTTCAATAAATCTTGTTTTTCATAAATAATACTATTAGTAAGTACGATCACTTAGCTGCATGCTGGTATATAATATTACACTGTATCTATCATATGATTCATAACAAAAAATAATTACTAAAACATACAAAATTTGGCCAATTTTCCCATGGTCACGAAATAGTTAATCCGGAGTCCCCCCACCACGGCGTGCCTCATGTCATGTCGTGGTTTTGGCACGTGAACCCCCAGGAATTATTATTATAGCGGAGTTACAAAGATTTGTCGCACGCTTCAAGCGCTTTCTCTCTCCTTTCGTACCAGCGAGCGCGCTGAAAGCTACGCAGGATTGGGAGGGGGGGGATGACAAAGGGGCAAGAAGTTGCGTCCGTTCGTCAGCGCCCGTTATGACCTTGGGCACTTTTTCTTGTTTTCTTCGAACGCGTGGCTTACTTTCAGTGTAATCGCGAGCGCAGTCACGTGGCGGCATCCCGCGGCGGTCGCGGTAACTATGCAGCTCTCGATGCTCAAATCAGCCAATGGCCGAGGACTTTGGGTTTATGGCGCGGTCATTTGGTTTTATGGCAGGGTTGCTAGATGCAACCGAGCTAACAAGCAAGTAATCATCGCAAAAGAAGCCCCCCAAAAGCAGAAACTTAATGGATTTTCCCATTCTTGAAAATATTTTTAGTTATATTAAAAAATGTGACTCAGATGCGAAGGGGAGTTGAAAAAAATCACTTTAATTATTTTGTACAGTGAAAATATGCGCAGCTATGAACGAAAGCACATATTTACTTTTTAACATTGTCTCCGAGTCTCCATTATGTTGGATGCACGTTTGCCAGTGCATGATAAACGTTACTTGTTGATTGCCCCAACGTATGTTTGACTTCAGCACTCAGCTACTCAAAGTCATCGACAAACGCGCTATTAGTGAACGACAGACGCGCTATTGGTGAACGTGATGATCACAAAAGTAACTATACTTACTCGAAAATGCAAATAAGCAAAAAAAAAAAAAAAAACACGTCAAGCGACTGGAAAATTCTACAAGCGACTCGGCGAAAAAAGAAGCCCGAATCCGCTTATTATAAGCGGAACTGGTAAGTCTGGTTTATGACATCATTTGTCGAGAAAAGAGGGAGCGATTTCTAGCTGGCTTTGAGAATTAATTGTAAGTTCCAGGCCGAGTGCTGCGCTCTAACGTTTGGCACACATGTTCTCAGGAGCCTCGACTACCGATCAGCAGCGTTTTCTGACCATGCTTAAAAAGTGTTGCATGACCCCTTTAAGAGCTTTCTCTCTTCTTTTGTCCCTGAAGCGCGCGTCATGAACTCGAGTGCGCTTGATGAAACGCGATCGCTCTCTCCCGTTGTGATTCCTGTGGGCGCTAGTGTGGCTATGTAATGTTAGCAGACTATATATCCTTTACAAAAACGTATGTAGACAGTCTATAGACTGTCTAAATCTATTTTTGTAGGGTATGGAGCGCGGCGCCGGCACGTGGTACCCCGTGGCAAGTAGCGCATCTGATCCAAACGCCGCTCTCTATTTATGTCGGCTATAGGCCAATAGCAAGCTGTTTCCTGTTTGACGCCAAATAGCACGCGCCGGCAGCTCCGAAGAGAGTGAGCACAGGCCTCTGTATGATAAGAGGGCGCCTGAGAAAAATGGCAACTTCGCGCTGCGCTTCTAAACTCTCCTTGCCGCTCACCACTGCAAGATTTGGCCGAGATGTTCATAGCCGCGTTTGCTTCCGTAAGATTTGTTTTTTTTTCACCAAGGCCAACGGGTGGTTCATGACCCCTTTAACAGTGGACCGCTGTGTACATACGAGAGCGGCTTCGTTTAGTTCCATCGCATTGCTGACGATGATTCCATAGTATGGCTGCCACGCACCCACTATGAAGGAAAGTCAAGAACCGGGTGTTTCTTATTGCTGCCGTTAAACAGTTCCGTAGTAAACAGGGGCGTAGCCAAGGGGGGGGGGGGGTTGGGGGTTCAAACCCCCCCGAAAATTTTCAATTTTGCTTGCATATATAGGCACGCACACATACAAACGCACGCACGAACATACATAAAGTATGGTTGAACCCCCCCCCCCCCCCCCCCCCCCGAAAAAAATTTCTGGCTACGCCCCTGGTAGTAAACATTAGGTCTAATTTAGAAATATTTTGTTAATATTTAAGCTATACCGCGATCGGTATTATTTGGTGTTTGCTATAGGCCCCCTTTCTCGCGCACTTAATAAAGTTCTAAGCCAATATAATAATTTCTAAAGCCGGCGTCATTCTTATGCGGGTATTAAGCTTTAACGCTCTCAGGGGTTACAGATACAGAAATACCCAACGAAGCGGACGGGGAAGCGCCTTCCGCCGTTGCTCAATTAGTAGAGTATCAGACGCGTAATTCGAAGGTTGTGGGTTCGGATCCCACTGACGGAAAGGTTGATTTTTCGTCCACTTTAATTTATTTAAATTTACGTCATTTTTACTATACTAAATTAGAAGACAACAATTAATGGACCCTGGGCTAATTGTCTGTTGGATTCATTGGTTTTTTTTCTAACAAAGAAACGAGCCCCTCGAAGAAATTCGCCTTCTTCCGTTCAGCCCTAGCAATTTTGGCATATATCAGGTCATATACGACCACGAGAGAACAAAGTCTTAAACGGCGAGATAGATAGATACGCTCAAAATGGCTACGCTAAGAAATAAAAATAGTGCGTCACTTATCACCGCTGTGTCATCGGGGGCTTCCCACCAATTCTCATAGTACGGACGGCATCGGAGTTTCTGCATAGTGCCACCAAATTCTACACGTCGACGTCGTCGTTGTGCAAGTTCAGCCCATAATGCACAATGTAACAAACTCGACGATCTGACCTTCGCGTGTTTATATAGTAGTAAATTCTCGACCGTGGCAAAACGGGGTCAATTCTTTTGAGCAGGCTGCCGTTGCTCCCGCAAATCCTGAATGACCAACGACGTTTGAGAAAGCGCCCTTGTTTTGTCCACGAAACCAGTCATCTTCTCGCTAAGCAGGGCGTGTCCGCGAGATCCTATTTAGAGAGTGAGCCCGGGGCGCGAATCGGCGCCGCGTGTGTTGCATGCATCTGGGCTCAGTCTATTTGCAGTCCCCTTCGAGCGTCCACGCATTTTTTTCCTTTTCAGTCAGCTTGTGAAGCAGCTTGTGGCCGGTGCGACTGAGGTCACTCTGTTAGCAAGCACTTCCGTTGTGTATATATAGTACAGCGTCGCCTCCTAAGCTTTGCTTAAGTGGTATACTCTTGATTAGCACTGATTTCCACGATATTCTGGTTGTGCTATTGGTTACTCGCTCAGTCATATGCTTCGACGTGCTGAAATTGCCCAGAATTCGTGTCTGCGTCGCCCGTAATCACCGGTATCTACCCTAGAAGTCAATGCACAATTTTTTTCACTCTTATATTTGTTCTCCACACACAGGCAATGGCGTGTTTATCTTTACGACGAGCGATAACGTTTGCCTTCTCCAAACAAAACACGGTACACAAGAACTGCCGCATAGTAGTGGGCTATATGTTACCTTTCACCATATGGGATCGTTTGGCGCACGCCCGGAAATATGTACACGAGTGTTTCGCTTATTATTTCTTGCTTCACACGACTACGAGTGTGGTTTCTGCAGCCAGGAAATTCGCCAGCGCCTGCATCCTGAGTAGAGCGGCACGATCCATCGGAGTTGACGGAGCCACCGAAGTTCATGCCCGTTCATCGTTTCTTCTTGCGAAACATTTTTTTTCTGCCTTTGCGTGTAGCAGGTTTAACACTGATTTTCGCGTACTGACTGAAGAGAGGACGCGATTGTTTCGAATCTTCGGTGGGAAACCAAGCGTAAAGCGCCGCCTCCCGAACTAAACCGGGCGATCACAGCAGGACATCGTCCGTCCCTAGACCCAGACGATAGGATGAAAAGCAGTTACTGATACCGTTCTAGAAAAGTACAACAAGAACAAACGGTATTATCCAGCGCTACACTGAAAGCTTAACAGAGAAGAAGCCGTCATTCTACGGCGACTTCAGATGGGCAATTATAATTAATTCCACGGTGCTCTGCTACACGCGGTGTTTCTCTCAACGTATAAAAGAAGCCACGGATTCTGCAATACGCAAAACACCCTCTACAGCATAGTCTGGGAATGCATCAGGAATCCACGGACAACGTCTATCCAAACATCTGCAGAATACAAGTGGAAGACTCAGCAGACAAGCCCACAAGTCCTAAGTACAAGTTACGGCTGGTGAACAGGACTTGGCACAAGTTCATGGCTGCCTGGAATAAGGTGACCGCCAACCTCCTGGTCCCTTAAATAAGCTTTGTTCTTTCTTTCCTTCTCATTGCTTTTGCGTGAAATAAGTTGTACAAATAAGACAATCGACGGTGTGCTGACACGATTCGCCCCTTCGTTGATTATGGTTTTTGTTTCTATGATTTCCTGAGTGCATTTATCTTTGTGGCGGCTGATTATGCTAAATTTTGAATATAGTCACACAGTCATTGCAATGTGTGGACAGGTGCCCATCTCTGTAGCGAGCAACGTTTTTCTTGTGCTCCCGTAAGCGATCATTAATACATCGGCCCGTTTGGCCGATGCATTCTTTGCCACATTTCAGCGGTAAACTGTATACCACTCCTTCTGCGCGTGGCACGAAAAGGTTCTTGTGCTTTCTGAAAGAATAACATGGTTGATCCCTCCGTCATAGGAGTCGGTACAACACGAAAGTGAAACGCGCCTTTAAAAAAATAGCTCAATGTTCATTGTACATTGATAAATGAGAGCTTTCCCAATGCTGCTGGTGTTTGGCGGCTATAGTACCATTTGATGTGGACGCACCTGCGTTGACACCTGGTGACACATCTCCATCCCGACGACTAACGTCAATGACCAAGACTAAACCTTTGTGGTAGCTGAAGTTGTTAACATAAACCCGGACACAGCGCACGGTGAATCCCGCGCAAAGATGGCATCAACAAGCACATAATCACTAGAACTAGATATGCGCTCATAGAAAGCGTCGCTGTTTGAGGAGAGAAATGGCAAGGTGTGCGCTCTCCAATAATTGGGTAACCTACACTTGTCATGCATATACACTACCACACAGCGCTTCAGGAACGCGAGAGACAGAGCTCGTAGCTTGAGCCGTGAACACGCGAAGGCGTCCCGCTGCCCGCTGGCGCTTCTCACCGCAACAAAACACTCACTCAAACAGTACTGAAACGAAATGGAGGGGAAATCGGGGAGCCAGCCTCCGCGGCACTGAGTAGGGCGCCTCCATGCGACTACCAAAGCGCGTCCTGCTGGCGCTCGTTAGTGTCATGATGCAGTACTTCGCTTTACCTCTCCTCGACGGCGGCACCGCCCCACGCCAACAAGGTCGCTATAAAAAAGCGAATATGTGAAAGATATAAGGCGCGTTTGTAAGTGACATGCATGCGCGTCCGTGGAGCAGTGGTTCAAGTGCCCGACTCCTATCGGTCGTGGATCGAGAGCTCGTAGGTTCGACTCCCAGGTCATACGGACAAAAAATTTTCTGCCGTTTTTCTTTGTCATTTGTTTATGTGCTTTTAAATGCGAAGCATTTCTTAGCGAACTTCTGCGACTTTGAGCGTATCTATCTATCTATCTATCTATCTATCTATCTATCTAGTCGCCTACGACTTTGTGCTCTCCTGCAGCCGTTTCGTTAATCGGATGTATACCAAAATTCGTATGGTATAACATGACCATATTACGAACATAAATGACAGGTCATAACATGAAAATCATGACACGCATGTCATGAAAAGCATGATATACGTTCCACGGCCTTGGGGCTCTTGCGGCCGTTCCGTTAATTTCGCATATACCAAAATCGGTATGACGTGACAAGAGTTCACGACGAATATTATGACAGGTCCTAACGTGCAAATCATGACACGCATGTCATGTGCAGCATGATTTACATGACATGGTCTCGGTGCGCTAGCGGCCGTTTAAATGAGTGGATATATACGAAAACTGGTATGACGAGACATTTCTGTATGACGAACATAACTGGCACATGGTAACATGGAAATCATGACATGCGTGTTATGCACGACATGATTTACACGCCACGCTCATGGTTTTAGTGTAGATCTATCTAGCGAAACCAGCTCATGGTTTCGCTAGATAGATCTACACTAAAACTGGTATTGCGCGATGTGACTGTATGAAGAACATAAATAACAGGTGGTAACATGAAAACCACGACATGCATGCCATGTATGTCATGATTTACATGCCATGCTCATTGTGCATTCGCGGCCGTTTCGCTAGCTTGATATAAACCAAAATTGGTATTGCGCGACGCGACTGCATGTCGAACGTAAATGAGAGTGGCAACATGATAATCATGACATGAAAGTCATGTACGACATGATTTACATGCCACGCTCGTGGTGTGCTCGTGGCCGTTTCGCTAGACTGATATACACCAAAATTGGTATTGCACGATGTGACTGTATGAAGAACACGAATAACAGTTGGTAACATGAAAACCATGACATGCATGTCATGATTTACATGCCACGCTCATGGTGCCTTCGCGGCCGTTTCGCTAGCTCGATCTACATCAAAATTGGTATTGCGCGACGTGACTGTACGACCAACTTAAATGAGAGGTGGTAACATGAAAATCATGATATGCAAGTCATGTACGACATGATTTACATGCCACGCTCATGGTGCATTCGCGGCCGTTTCGCTAGCTTGATATGTGCCAAAATTGGTATTGCGCGATGTGACTGTATGAAGAACATGAATAACAGGTGGTAACATGAAAACCATGACATGCATGTCATGTATTTCATGATTTACATGCCATGCTAATGGTGCATTCGCGGCCGTTTCGCTAGCTTGATATAAATCAAAATTGGTATTGCGCGACGCGACTGTACGACGAACGTGAGAGGTGGTAACATGAAAATCATGACATGCATGACATGTACGACGTGATTTACATGTCACGCTCATGGCGCACTCGCGGCGTTTTCGCTCGCTTGATGTACAGCAACGTTCGTATTGCGCGATGTGACTGTATGGCGAACATAGGTGACAGGCGGAAACATGAAAACCATGATATGCATGTCATGTATGGCATGGTTTACATGCCATACTCATGGTGCACTCGCGGCCATTTGGCTCGTTTGATATATACCAAAATTGGTATTGCGCGATAGGACTGTATGACGAACATAAATGGTAGGTCCTAACATGCGAATCATGTTATATACATGCCATGTACGGTATGATTTTCATGACCCTGTCATGGTGCGCTTCCGGCCGTCTTGTTAACTAGATATATATAAAAAATGTATGGCAAGACACGAGTGCGTGATGAACATAAATGACAGGTCATGCATTGTATATACCTGAATATACGTTTCATAATCATGGTATATACCAGATTGTGCATGCATACTTGCATGGCAAACATGGGATATATAGTGAACTAGATGCCGTGGCATGAATGATTTCATTTGGCTCAATGACAAACAAGGCGATGTATGCAGCTCTTTGCTGGCTGCTTCGCATTACATCGATTCCCACAGTGCGTGGGATCTGCCGGTATTTTTTGCACATTCGGAGGTTGTGTCCAATTGATGGGTGTAGACCACCGAACAGAATGCTCACTTCGTCAGGTAGAAGTTTAGTCCGGATGCAGAATGACAGCGCGCGGGATCGACACCTGGCGTTTAGTAGCCGTACCTTGCGCCAAAGAGTGGCTGAAAGTCTTTGTGAAAGAAAGGGTGCAGAACGCAATGAAAGCAGCCTCGCTGTTTTTGAGCGGCTTGCAGCGCAATCCACCGAATTCCTGTGGAGGAGGACCAAGGCATCGCTGCCAACCGGACCGAAGGTTCTGCGAGCTGACGGTGTGACCGTCCTAGGAGGTGGAACACTCTCGGAGCATGTGAGTTCAACGCTTGAAAAAGGTCCCAAGTTCAGCCTCGAACCACACCTCGATCCACACCAAAAGGTGGCTAGAAAAGTAGCACCAGTACACAAGGCCAGTGGGGTCAGAGAAAGAATCGCATGTGTAGAACATCACACGACCGGATCGAGACATCTCATGTCCACCCTCAATGGTGTGATTAGCCACCTCAAAGCCAGTAGGTTGTCGATTCTGCAAGCTGACAAGCAAGGGGTCTTTGTCATGCTACCGGAAGTCGATTTCCAGGAAAAAGCATCCAGTTGCGTAGTAAAGAATTTTAAAGGGGTCATGAACCACTTTTCCAAGTAATGATCTAATGACCTGAGTGTCGGAGTTTACTGCCTCCCGAATCGATTGCCGCAAAAATTTCTCGAATCCGTAAAGAATGAGCGGAGTTACGGGGGTTCGGCGCACGCTCTCAGCGTTTTCGCTCTTTTCTCGTGCCGACGAGCGCACTGGAAGCTACACAGGGAGGGATGGCACGGGGGAAAGAAGTTACGTCAGCGCGCATCATGAAACGCGATCGCTCTCCCGCTGTGATTCGCGTGCGCGAGTGCGGCTACCGTGTACTGAGGAGTGCGGCGCCGGCAAGTCGCGGCACCCCGTGGCAAGAAGCGCATCTGATCCGAACGCCGCTCTCGATTTATGTCGGATATCGGCCAATGGGGATGCTATGTCTTTTGCGACGTGGAGATGCAGATCGCGACGTCAACGGGCAGACGCCCCGCCCACCGACGAGAGTGAGAACCGGCCTCTGTTTGAAAGAGGGCACCTGAGAAAACAGCAACTTCGCGTTCCGCTTGTAGCCTTTGCGCGGCACGCACGACTGCAATATTTGGGATGAGCAGTTCATAGCCGTGTCAGCTTTCCGCAGGTTGTGTTTTTTCAACAAGCCCTAGGGGTGGTTCATGACCCCTTTAAGGAAGCGGAATTTGATCCGAAGAAGCTAGCAGTAAAATTACTGGAAGAATGCAATTCTTTTGACGCTCAAGAATCAACTTGCAAAGGCGGGTGAGCCTTATCTTGAAATTTTTTTACCGCCAAGAACCACAAAGCGGAATGCCCCTTCAGGCCCATCGTTTCGGAGAGGGGATCATGGCAGCAGTGCATGGCCAAGTACCTTCAGCGGTATCTTGTGTCTCTTGCCTTTACGACCCCTTTCTCATCCGGAGCTCAGTGCCACTCGTAGATGCATTGACTAATCGAATGCAGAGTGCGCGGTCTGCCTTCTCCATTGACGTCACAGATTTATACTGCACCATTTCACATGGTGGTCACTTTACTGCAATCCGAGAGCTAATTGAAGACAATGGAGAGCAGCGCTTTCAGTACCAGACGGGCATCACCCGCGACAGGTTTTTACCCCTCTAGCAAAGCGACGCGAGCTTTGGTACTGTTTTTAAAATTGACCGGTTTAAGAGACCGCTTGTAGGCATTCAATGGACAGGCGCATATGTACCCTGACAGTGCCATTTTCCCTCTTCTTTCTTTCTTTTAATCCCTTTCCCCCAGTGTGGGGTAGCAAACCGGACGCGCGTCTGGTTAACCTCCCTGCCTTTCATTCATTTCCTTCCTCCTCCTCCTTGCAATTACCTTCGACATCTGTCGCCTATGGCAACAAATGTTACATACAACGAGCACGAATTTGCATGTGTTCTTCGGTAGCTCCGGTACTAAGTGATGTCTTCCTGTCTCGTATTGACAAAGGCGTTGCCAGCCGGTTCGGTGTCGGTCCCGGGGTCAGGGTATACCGTTATGTGGACGATTTTTTAGTTTTCACAAGTTCGGCCATTCAGGAGCTTAATGCAGTTGCAGGTGATGTTTTATCTATTTTTCTTCAAGATGCCGAAGGGCTAATTAGATTCACCATCCGAACTGCTGCACGAAGGCGCAAGGGCTAAGATTCACATCCGAACTGCTGCACGAAGGCGCATTGCGGTTTTGGACGTTTGTTGGGCGTATACAATACCCGCGGCAAGAAAGGCCTTTTACCTTATCAAGGTGCCCATTCAAAAGTTATAAAAAGGAGCATAGTAAGCACGTGCTTGAAAGCAGCTCTTCAAAAATCGTGCGTTCATCAAGTGACAGCCAAGGTCGGAGCACAGCTTAGCCGAATAAGGGAAGCTAGATACCATTCGTATTTGATTTCCAGTGTTTGTGAGACAGCCTTGAAGCAGATACGCACAAAAGCGGGGCCCAGAGAAAAAAAAAACGCAAGCAAAAAAAAAAAACGCCGGTGCAAGTGGTTCCTTATATAGATGCTATATCGCACAATCTAAAAAAGATAGCCTCCCGTCATGGCGTCCGAGTTGCAATGTCAGCGCCGTGTAAGCTGTCTGCTGTGTACGCAATGATGAACAGAAAGAATAGGAGGATGTGTTCCACAAAGCATGCAACTGTATTTACTGAGAGCGCGTCGGGGGTTGTGTGCCTTCTTTCACTGAGTTACGGAAAATAATATATAGACCAAACTGGGCAGTGATTTAATGATAGGGCCAGACAACACCGTCTCGATGTAAAAAAAAGCCGGGCGTAGTTTGCACTAACTAGTGGCGCAAGGCTAAAGGCACAGCGGAGGTGATAGGTTCCTAGCTCGTCCTGGCCATACGAAGTGATGCTAAGTAATGTCAAATTCCAGTCGAGTCCAGGACAGCCACCTCTCGCCGTTTCGGCCTTACTACGTCGTGGACGGCCGAAACGGCGAGAGCAGACGGAGCAGACGCTACGACGTAGTACTACGACTTCCTACGTCGTAGCGTCTGCTTTGTCTCGCTTGGCAGCGCGCCGCAATTCCCGGTAAGCGGCTTCCTCATCGGTAGTGCGAACCTTCCTCGATCTTCCCATGTCTGCGTCTGGCGCGCCGCCGCCGCGCGCCGACTGTACACGGCACGAAGGAGCGCATGCGCAGTTGGCCGTGACGTCATGTTTGGCGCGACCGAGTGCTTGTGCGCAGTGCGCGCGGAGCCGTGTATGGGCTTTTCTTCTGTGGTTATTAAGGAAAGGAAAAAGACACCTAATTTCTGTCTGCCTATAGGCGACACGGCGCAGTGCCTTGTAGGGGGGGGGGGGTAAGGAGGGAATAAAAGAATAGTAGGAAAATAGAGAGAAAAGTGATAGGAGCACATCCATCCAACGAAGAGAAAAGAGGACAGGAAAGATGGGGAAACGGTCACGGGGGTTCAGGGACGGGTCCGCGAAACACAGCTAGAGGCACGGTGCACAACATCGGCGAAGCGGCGAAGGCCCCGTCGATGAGCGGCGCACGGCATAGCGGGCGAGGAGTCCGTCACGGGGCGCCGATCAGCGAGAGGTACGAGGAGTAATCCAGGACATCGCGGCCGGCACGTCCGTCTTGCTTGAAATCCAGCGAGCGAATCACTATGGGCTAGCGAAGCAAGCTCACAGCTGCAACTGGTTGCTAGGCGACGCGCGGCGACGTCATCGCTGCACGGCGTTTTTTTTTTTTTTGCTTTGGACATATTACGACCGGCTAAACAGCTCCGCTGTTAAAAGTGGTTTCGGCAGCCTGATGGCAACGCATTGCAAGGTGTGCGGATGCTACCCGAAGTTCAGTGAAGCAAAGTTTATAGGCAGAGCAAAAGAAAAAAAAATTAGTCGCGTATCTGCGCGCTTCGCTGCAAATGTCGTCGAAAGACGATAGTCTTCTGCCGGCCGTACTGCATGAGTCCTGGTCTCATCTGCGGCCTCCCGTGATGCTACTCCCACGGCCACTGCCAGGTGGCAGCACCATATCGTCGACAGAGGGCTTTTACGTGCCTAGCGTCGCATTTTCAGTGCCGCCTAAGAAACACTAGGGTCTTTAGAATTACGTATCTATGTATTTTCTAGTAAAGGAACACACCACCTAATACTTACGTATTGATGTTGCGCCTCAGATATGCGTAATATTTGCTTTTTGATCGACAATGTTCACAAGTATGAACACAGCTACCAATTCAAGATGGCTGGGCGTTCAGCAAGTACTTAAACTTTGGCCGGGTGGCTGAATCGTGTGACAGACAGACAGACAGACAGACCAAAATTTCTGCGTTCAAGTACCCCAAGAAAGACTGTCGTCTTTAAAAAACGGAGAGAGAAGTAATAGAGGCGTATTACATAAGGCAAAGGGGCGACGCCTGCGTCAGCACGGCTTCACTATTGCTTCAAGATAAAGAGCTAAGTTTTCTCAGCAGCACCTTGCGCTTCTTTGGTTGTTAGGCAAAACAGAGAAAATTGGGCCAGCTATAGTGTGAAGTCTAAGGAAGAGGCGGAGTTGGCGTTGCCCTCCTCTTTTGCCTCCTCCTCACCCTCACTTCCCTTTCCCACCGCTTAGTTGCTATAGTGTACTGTACAAGACAGCTCCACTATTGTGAAACCTGGGGAGGTGAGAAGCACCGGTGTTTCCCATAGGGACACGTCAATGGAAATGAGAGGACAGCGTCCTCTCATTGCTACAGACAGCGTCGCAGACAACGTCCAGCGTCCATCGCAGAAACAGATCTTTTCCTGAGCGAACGCGCCGTCTTATTTGCCACTTGCTTTACCGTGACGGGCGACGACGGGAGACGCCGACAGCCAGAGCTCATAAAGTGCTTTGCACCTAAAAGGAAACAAAAAGAAACTGGGATGCGCGCGTGCACATGACTGTGTATTGACTGTGCTATAAAATATTTCCACTGTGGAATAAAATTAGTAAGAAGTTGGCGCCCGTCCTGTTCTTTTGTGTTATTTGTCATCGTTCAGTTAGCTCCGAAAAGTTTCCTCAGTTATGAACCAGTGCCATCTAGCTCAAACCAAGATTTTGCTAGCCCTAGGGCTCGCAATCCCCCAACCTCGGCCCATTCGGCGTACCGTCTCTCTCTTATTTTTTCCTTCCTACGCGTGGCGCGTTTTCTCTATTTCTTTTTTATTTCTCGCGTGCGTGCTGCGCTTGAACGGGCATTCGCGCGTTTGGGTGCATGCGGCCGGCATGTAGCAGGACATAATAAACAAGTTCCACTCACAGCACAACATATCTTCGGCCTCTTTTTATTGTTCCGCTTCCGTAAGCCGTTGTTTTAAGATAATGGGGCATCATACTTGGATGAACAGAAAGGAAGCATGCCAGCGTGTTCATCACCATTAAACAACACAAAAGTTCGCTGTAAAGTTCAGAAACTAAATAGAAATGAAATAAGAAAAAGAGCCCAGCTTCATTGACTTAACGTCGCGAAGGTTGATTAAACAGCGAAGCGTTCTCCGTGGCTTCGTCTTGTCTCGTTTTAGACACAGGATCTGACGCAAGCCGTTCACGTCTAACTAGACCTGTGCGCCGCCGCGCCGCGCTGCAGCCGAAGTCCCAAGAGTAATCAAATCACGCCGCTGCCGCCGCCGCCGCGCAATAATTGCGGCGCGCCGCCGTTTGTCTTTTCTCTTAATCCGAACGAGGAATCTGAAAATAATATACATCACTTCACTGGAAGTTGTACCTCTCTCTTCTACAGAGTCTCACGAGTATTGCATGACCTCAACGCTGCGGCGTCCTCCAGCATTAAAACGAACTCCGGTAATTTGAAAGTATTAAATTATTGGTGATCTGATGTTCCTCGGACGCCCCTGTGATGGTTCTGATAGCAGAAATACTCAGTCAGTTCGAAAATAATTTTTAATAAGCAAAAAACGCGACATCGAAACCGACACCTGACCGAGCAGTACTGTCTCTGCATGACGTAAAAGCTGGTAAGAACCGGAAGTCGGGCAAGGCATGCCGGTCCCACCAGCGCGGAGTATGAAAGCTGCGAAGAACAGACGCTCAGCGGAAAGGTGACCACTCCGAACAAGCTGTACCATGTCTATGACTGACCGTGCCACGTGCACGAACTCATCAGAACTGTCGGACAATGGCGGCTGCGATTCGGACACCAAACGGAGGCCAGCCAGAATCTCCATTCCTTCGATGAAGTAGAACACACTTGTTTACGTTGTGCCTTGGTTGCGCAATACACTGCCAGATGGCACCACCTATCCAGCCCTCCCCCGCTTATTATCTCTTGCAGCCAGCTTCCTCACCAAAAGCATGACAGCCACAAACTGGCATATATGGACCAGGCTGGTGTGGCTTGGTATCCGCTACATATCTGTAAGGCAATATTTTTATTAGTGTATTAATATTTTTCATTAGTTCTATTTTTTTACGTGCTTCTGCACTTTATTATTACAGTCGAACGCGCATACATCGAGGTCGCTAAAAAACGGGAATTAGTTCGATATATCGTATGATTCGATGTAAAACTTTTAAAAATTTACCGTATTTTCTGCGCAAATTTTGGTGCGCAAGTTGTCTTCACAGCACTGCTGCACGATAATGCAAAGAAGGAGGCTTACGGCAATACGCAGGGATCTTCTTTAGTTTAATGCGGAGCATATGTTAGCTGACCCAAGGCGCTTTCATAGTATCTATCTATCTATCTATCTATCTATCTATCTATCTATCTATCTATCTATCTATCTATCTATCTATCTATCTATCTATCTATCTATCTATCTATCTATCTATCTATCTATCTATCTATCTATCTATCTATCTATCTATCTATCTATCTATCTATCTATCTATCTATCTATCTATCTATCTATCTATCTATCTATCTATCTATCTATCTATCTATCTATCTATCTATCTATCTATCTACGTGTGGGTGCTCTCGTGACTTGTCACATTAACTTAGTGTAGACGAAAATTGGCATGGGAGGGTAAGAGGGTTTGACGAATATGACTGTCTGGTCATGACATGAGTAACGGTGAAAATCAGGGGCGGCACCAGGATTTTTTGGCTGGGGGGGGGGGGCAGTCATGACAAGTCAGTCCCTTAGAGGGGGACAGAGAGGCGGGGAACCTATGCGCTGCGTTATGATTATATTTGATATTGGGGGGGGGGGGCAAAGGGGGGCAAGGGGGCAGGCGAGAATTCTGGGGGGGGGGGGGCGCAACTTCCCCCTCCCCGTACCCCCGCTGGCGCCACGCCTGGTGCAAATACTGTCGCGTACGTCGTCAAGCCCTTTCTTCCAGACACAGGTGGCACATACCCGTATTATACAGTGCTGGGCAGTATCGAAGATACACGTATCCTAGATACTATCTTAGATACTCTGTGTATCTTGCATCTGTATCGCGACACGTCTCGCAAGACGTGTATCAGTATCTGTATTTCCGATGGATTGAAGAACGTATCGTGTATCTTAGGGATACAAGATACTGCGATCGCGACACCACCATGCTAAATAATAAACGCTGACTGAACTCCGCTTCTGAATCTGGTACTGTTTCCACTAAGCCACCAGAATTAAAATAAAGGCAGTGACATTATTTAATCTTTCCGCCAGGGCTTTTCAAGCGAGGGCAGGCGATAATCTCTGAGCGTCCCTATTGATGGAGTAGAGTCACGTGGTAGCGACAGACAGGCACGCGAACGTCTACGCCCAGCCGACCTTTTGTTTTCTCTTTTTTTTTGTCTTTTTAGTTGTGTCAATGCCATGATACTTGGCTCTTAGCCACTATCCTGTGCCGCGTACTGCAATGTATGCGGCGTCTTTCGCACAAATTCTGATGCCTCTGTAGTGTCCTTATCGAAGTTTCTCTTGCATTGTGCCTCGTTACGAAGTCTGAAGTATGCAAGAATGGGGTTGCTTTGCGTCTCGAGGCTTTCACACATCGGCGATTTGAAGGATCTAGTGGATGTAAGTTTGACTGACATGCAGTGAGATTGGCTTATATGCAAATAAGATTCTAACAGCTATAACACCACCGGTACCGATGCTGGATCTAACAGAACAAGCATTCAGCTAACAGAAGCTATCTTGGCGTACCTCTCTTTTTCTTTTATTCACTGAGTTATTAAAATCATAATTTGATTGTTAGCACAAGCTCTTTCTAAGGTGTCCTTCTTTCCCATCTCATACATTACATATGTGTCTGTATTGTTTTTTTTTTTCAAGTCTGCTTGCTTCAATATGTTTTTAACGTGCTGCCAAGGTATATAGCGTTTTGCTTGATTCTTACTTTTAACTGTCTGCGTCACTTCTGCTTCAGTTTACTGTTATGTATGGGTGATGTTGAGGACAAATATATAATAATTTGCGCGTGCCTGGAGTATACAGTAACAAAACTTCTGCTTACTACATAGTAAAATAGCGAAATCGAGTTTGCATTATAGTAACGTAAATTATTAGAAGCCATCTTACAGATGTTGGCAAAGGGACTGGAGAGACATTGTTCTACAAAATGATCCGTTTTTCTCATGAGCGTCGCAACGAGTGGTTTTGTGCTATTTTCCATAGGCACGGAATTTTCTGTGGTCTTACCTCAAATGCTTAATTGCCACATCTATTAGGGGTTACCCGCCGCTGTGGTCTAGTGGTTGTGGTGCTTAACTGTTGACCCGAAGGTCGCAGCGGCCGCATTTCGATGGAGGCAAAATGCTAGAGAGGCCCGTGTTAGGTTTTAGAACCCCAGTTCGTCGGAATTTCCGGAGCCCTCCACAACGGCGTCTCTCATAATCATACCGCGGTTTTGGGGACGTAAAACGCAACAATTATCATTAACTCTTGGGGGCGCCGCCTGTATCGGTTTATATACTTATTCACTGTGTTTCATACGGAACCGCTTTTCTGTTTCACTTAAATATATTTGTTTTCCTTTTTTTAGCCTTCCTAAATGCTTTTACTGTTACTAATCACCAGGTAATTGGAGCTATAAGTGGCAATATAGTGGGAATAGCGGTGGTGTCCTGCGTTGCGTTGTGCAACTATACAATACGTCTGAGACGTTTCTGGGCTGCGCATGTTCTCTCGTAGAAAAATTGTTAAAAAATTGCGCATTACTGAGTACGTTGCTAACGAATACTTTACACTTTACGTCGGCAGATGAGTAGAATGTAAAAGTCATTGCAGTTTTATGTCCTCTACGTAAACACGATGCGTACTGCTGTACACCTGCCTGATGATCCGGTATTGCGAAAACCATATATGTTTACGGGCGAGGTAGAACTCTCCAGCGCTATTTGCACCATCGTGCGGAGGCTTCTTATTGAAGTTCTTGTGATTATTTGGCAAGCCGCTAGCTCGTCGGCAAGCAGAGCAGTGACTGCCGTCAATTACTAAAGCGACTAGCAAAAACCAAAATCAGCGAAGTGTATAAAGAGCTGTCATGTTAAGCAGCTAAAGCAACGCCAATAAGTTTGTTTACGAATGAAACTAATATGCCTTGAGCAAGCTTTTGAAATACTAACAGGCATTTTATTAAAATGAAACAAAATTGGTCGCAGTTAATAAATTTTCAAGCGAACATTTTTATTCATTGGCGCTTAGCGCTACATTATGTAGATATATAATAACAAATTTGCGAATGTATCGAAGTATCTTAAGATACAATTTGAATGTATCGTATCGTATACAGTCATTGTTGTGGTATCTTGTATCTGTATCTCAAGTACTTCTTGCCTGAGTATCTTGTATCGTATCGCGATTCAATTTCAAAGTATCTTTGCCCAGCCCTGATCCGTATAGCACGGGCTGCGGCATACGGGTATGCGCCACAGGTGATTGACAGTCTATATCTACCCAGGAACGGCGATAACAGGCATTGGTAATTTAAATGCGAGAACCTTAAAGGAGTACTGACACGATTTTGAGACATCGCAAAAGGGACATTTGCCGTTTCCTTGGTATCCAGTGTCAACGCTGTCCACACACCGGTGTCGAAGAACACATATAAAATATTTTAATTTGACTTTGAAGTTTTCGTCGCTGAGCATCTGCAAGCCAGCCCCACTGCAATGGACATTATCCCGACAAGTCGAGACAGTTCCCCCGAGTTTGCGAGTTCTGCGTCCTGCATGCAGCCTAAATCGCAGAAATCACTGTCAGGGTCACTGGACGGCAGTTCACTCATCGTTGTTTATGTGTATACGAGCAAATGACGGATTTGCCTCTAGTACGTCGCGAGTTTCTGTATCCCCGTGACGTCATACTGACATGAAACGTCACCGAGAAGCCGCCCCCTCGATATCGAAACCGAAAGTGTCTTTTTAATGTAGCGGTAATTAAAATATATACGATGCATTCCCAGGCACCACAATACTCGTTTTAGGTTTCTCGACACCAGAATTAGGATCCCAGCAGGAATCGGACTCAAGCATTCTGCTTGGCAGTCAGGTATTCTACCAGAGCCACGCCAGATCTAGAAAGTGCTTTGGAAAAAGACCCTATGCAGGTGTAATGCCGGTGCAACGTCAGTTGTGGTTGTAGTGCTAGCTGTCTAATTTTATAACAAAGCAATAAACACTAAATATGTACTCCTATGATACAGGCGTCATGTCGGGTCAGCGTCAATTGTGGTGTGCTGGCTCCGCTTTTATAGCAGTATAATACACATTACATTTGTATTCCTATGATTCAGCAAGCTATATTCAAGCGTTGCTCGATCTCGGAGGAATACGCTAAGGAAAGTTACGTATGATATTCACATGATCGCAGAGTAGCGTGCACTTCGTTTCGATAATACAGACGTCGGTGCTCTAAAATGAGTGCTCATACTACAGTCAGGCCATAAGTTACCATTTAAACGTTAGTGTAGTCGGCGTGCCTGGTAAGCCCGCGATGTGCACACAATGCCTCCATTTACAAAAAAAAAAACAAAAAAAACACGTCGATCCACCTCGTACCGCTCGGCTCAAAGCCAAAAAATGCACCCTAGAACTACTGGCTGACTGCTTCGCATGAAACCGATTCCCACAAGGCGTCGGTTCTGCCGATTTTTTTTTTATTTTTCTGCGGATTGAAGGTGGGTATGCGGGTTATATGCAAACGCGAGTTGTAGACGAGAAAACATGGTATCGTTGTAAACAGCGGCTCAACATGTTCATACGCAGCTGTGCGTAATCGTTGGGCGTCGAGATCCTCTAGTCTGTCTTGGCCCTAGTGTTGGTCCTGAAATTCCGAATGCATCGGCGCAGTCAGCCTTATTTTCTCTACGTTCTGCTGTGTTGATTATCGCCAGCTTTGCGGAGAACAGCCAGCTTCTTCCGTTTTACGGCAGCCATTGCCTTAACAAAGGAAGCTGAGAAGCGAACGGCGACCCCGCACGACGGCCGCGACGACAAGAAATCATAGGAGAAAGCACGCGATGACAAGCGATGGTTTCGGCTCGCTTTGCACGGCGCCCTCCTAATCACACCGCTCACTCTCCCAAATATATGCGGGAAAGTCCCCTTCCTTGAGAAAAAGCCAACTTCTTGTGAAGCAAAGCCAACTTCTTGAGACGTATCACACTGCCCGATGTTCGATATATCAATTGTTGCAGCTATTCTTGTTCGATGTAGCCGTAAATTTTCCTATGCATTGACGTCAAAGCCCTTTCGTGTTCGAAAACAGTTCTATATAAAGGATCATTTGATTTACCCGAGTTCGTTATAGCGGAGTTTGACTGTGTACTTGTTAATCACCGGATCCAACGAAAGTGAACTAATGCTTGCGCTTGGACATCGCAGATTTCGCTGAGAAAATTTGTGCCTTTTTCCTGTACCACATGGAGCACTGTGGCAAAACATTTTGGGCGAAAAAAGTTTTACTACCGTGGCACCCAGCGGCGTAGGCAGAAATTTTTTTCGGGGCGGGGGGGGGGGGGGGGGGCACCTCCTTGATCCGACATTGGGTCCGGGCAGATAAGTGGGGTCGAATGTCATTTTGTCCTCTGTACCCCATGGGGAAAAACATTTCGGGGGAGGGGGGGGCACGGGCCCGGTGTGCCCCCCCCCCCCCTGGATACGCCCCTGGTGGCACCTCCTCAAGTTTCTCTTGCTTTTCTTAAACTGCGCGTAAGAGAAAAATGTACATATAATGTATATTTGTATGTTGATCTTCGAAACTGCGCTTGCGCTACTACAGATGTTCCGTTTAGATGTCCTATTATGAGAATTCCGAAATGCTTGTCTTTCACTGCCAGCTACGTACTTTCAAAAAACAAAAAAAAAAATCTTCAGAGTTCGCGATTTTTCCTTGAACTTACTCACACTCCCCCTGACGAATCTTAATATTTTGTATGATTTTCAGGAAAGTGCATATTCGTAGAAAAATGCTTAGGTGCAAAAATGTTCCAAAATCCGGGTGAATTCATGATTGTAAAATGTAAAACACAAAAGGAATAAAGGTTTACCCCGATTAAACACAACAATTATTAACAGAATGATGTAGACGTTTCGCAACCTATACAAGTGGCATCCTCAGTATTATACACTGGCAACAAGTCAGCGGAGGTCTCCGCTAATTTGCTACCAGTATATACTGAGGATGCCACCGGCATAGGTGGCGAAACGTCTATATCATTCTGTTAATAATTGTTGTGCTTATTCGAGGTAAATTTTTTACAATAAAAAACGCTTCAAACCTTCATGAAAGAAAATTGTGAAACGAGAGAAATTATGCGATTTGTTGAATTTTCGACCGTATTTTCTTGTAGCGATGCGGTGCAGTAAAATCCTTCTTATGCGGCGTTTGATCGAAGACTTCATTGCTAAGTAATGAAGAAAGCCTCATCAAATCATTTTTTAAGGAAGATAAACGTTTTTTGAACTTGGCCCTCAGAACGCACCCGACGTTTCCTTTTTGTTGCCACGTTGCCGCGCAGCCTGTAGTCGTCCTTGAAGCTGACACTTGGCACAGCTGCGGTGGCAAGATGCAATGGGTGTGTCAGCGGGTGGTGAATGCTTGAAAGTCTTGTCGCCTTGATTTCAGGGTTACAAGTAATGGATTCGTGTTACAATGTCACCATGCTTGGCGGACCAAATCGAAAATTAGACGCCAGAGAGCGGCTGACGGTATTGTTTGACAGAATCTAATGAAACCAGCAGACATCAATTATGCGCCCCTTATTTTTTTACGGTATTGTTGGCACATTGTGTCACACGGCCGTCTGCACAACTAGTATACACATACCGAAAGTAATATGACCTCTGTGGGCTCATCCGCAAACTTTCCAGCGGAAGTCCGACTGAAATTTTACATTTCACTCCTTAGTTTAATCACATGGTGTTGCAATGCGTATAATACTTTTGCTGACACGAAACATCTCATAAGGACCTCCGATAATCATATCAGTTGTACATCTCGGTTTCAACACGATCAATAAGGTGCCGCAATGGGTGTGCATACCTTGCATCATTTCTTGCAAACATCATCTGATCACTAACATTTCCTACTACTACAGTATATTCACGTTAGCATGATTAGAATTTTTGGGTTCAGCGCAATTTGAGACCTCCGGAAATCGCTCTGAAAACATCAGTTTTCATTGTAAAGCTAAAATGTGATACAGTAAAAGCTCGTTAATTCAGATTTAACGGGACCGGAAAAAAAGTGTCCGAATTAACCGAATGCCAAATTATCGAACGTATCAAGAAAACAATTAACAAATGTCCATTACATCAATAGACTTTCAGTATCTTGATGAATACGTAAATCCTGCGCTTATTTTGCGTAAGAGGAGTGTAAAAGCCTCAATTTCCCTCATTCTGCGACCTCGTCTTCAATGCGACCACAGCGCCAGACTCCCTTGTTAAATTATCCCGAAACGTGCTCTGCACCCCTCCCCGATTACATACCGCCAAAACCACCACGCGCACGAGATGATAGTTCTTTCGCAGGTAAAATGGCCCGCAACTGATCGTTCATCCATCGTGATGTAGCAAACGAGTTTTGTGCCAGCATGCCGACCGCGGTTGATAGCTCTTCATCTTCAACAGCATCCGTCATGTTTGAATTTTGTGACATTGCGCGCGCATTCCGTCAAGTTAAAACGAAGCTGCTGAGTTGGCGGATGTACATATGGACAAAACCGTGGTCACTTACTGATGAAGGTAGCGTTGCGGACAGCGCCGCCTCGTTCTGGCAGTCAGCGAACGCCATTTTCGCTCTTTTGCTTCGCACATTTGCGGCGCTTCGCGCTCGGCGCGCTCCGCGGATTTTCCGAATTAACCGGGTGACGGCCAAATGTGACCGAATCAACGAGGGTTTGATGCCATTAAACAATGCGTATGCTGGCCGGAACCACGGAACACGTCCGAATTAACGGGGGTCGCATTAAGTAGCTTTTACTGTGTTAAGAAGTAGCACAGAGCGTGCAAACCTGTCGACATATTAATGTAATCTCGTGCGTCTTTTCCGTGTGTGTTTAGCGTTTCATGTATTTGATCGGTTGAGTACAATCAAATACAAAGTTCACAGTTCTCATCACCAGCCTATTTTACGTCCGCTGCAGGACGAAAGCTTCTCCCAGTGATCTCCGATTTTCCCTGTTCTGAGCGAGCCGACTCCATTTTGTGCCTGGAAAAGTTCTTAATTTCGTCACCCCATCTAATGTGTTGCCCACCTCGGCTATGTTTCCCATCTCTTGGTATCCGTTCCGTCTAAGTGACCATCGCTTATCTGTCCTTAGCATTACGTGACCTGCCCAGCTAGAATGTCGGCCACCCTATAGTTTGTTTTCTAACCCACTCGGGCCTGCCGCACGATTTTTCCATGCCTTAAATAACACAATGTAAAACATTAAAACATGCACAGTGAAAAATACAAAATACTAATTTCATTCCTTGCGTAGGAATAATTTTCTCGTACAAGCATTTAAACTTCTCTCATCGTATGCCGCCTCGTGAACGAAGTTCACACACCGCTGTAAAATATCTCGCACCGCTTTTTCGTCGTATGCAGGTGACGCTAAGCATGTGCGTGCTGTTTTAGGATACTGAGACAGTTCGTTTTTGCTTGGTTTTAGTTTGGTTCACATGTAAATATTAGAACACAAGAAATGCTAGACTCCATGAGGCATGCTCTCCCGTATGTAGCAAAGTTGATGTGACGCCAAAGAGTAAAATGAAGTTGCGTTTTATTGCTGCAATTTTGCAATAAGAAAATAAACAACCTTATCAGGAGGGAGGAGCCTTTAAAGCCAACAAAGCTGATAGTATAGAGGGGCACAGCAACGCCACTGTGAAGTTCTGGCACAGGTGTGGCGACTTAAGCCGCCTCCACTTTCCGCTCACATATTTTATGACAAATAAGATCATATCTTCTTGCTGCTTCCGATTCGAGCATTATTCTGTATATTTACTGTGTAACTTGGCAAGCTGAGCTGGGCGTCGCAGCAGAGTTAGGACGCGGGAGCCGCTACTGCAATACGCGCAGGGATGTCTGTCAGCATGTATGTATTATATAAGGTCGCTATGTTTCATTATACTGCGTTATTTGTGAAAATTCGATGACATGTTGCACTTGCACTAAACTCTTATCGCTTTGCGACTATGAAAAACCGGCACTGTCTCCTAGGGCCAAACCCTGAACGGAAAAAAATGGGAAGTAGAACTAGAGACAGAAATGACAAACACCACAGACCAAACACAGTGCATCAACATCTTCAAGATGCTGTTCTGCAGACACTGTCTTCTCGTCCTGTCTAAAAAGGACGCCCGGAATAGACATGGGGGCCCGTCGCATTCATGAGCGGTGGTTGTGGGCCGCTCGAAAGG
This sequence comes from Rhipicephalus sanguineus, assembly GCF_013339695.2. Classification (NCBI taxonomy): domain Eukaryota; kingdom Metazoa; phylum Arthropoda; class Arachnida; order Ixodida; family Ixodidae; genus Rhipicephalus; species Rhipicephalus sanguineus. The sequence continues at coordinate 63,537,495 of NC_051176.1, forward strand.
AGGCGCTCGCCTCCGCAGCCGGTGGCGCCGCCCCCACCCGCACGCGCGCGCCTCTCGAGCCCTCCCTTCGGTCGCTGCCACTCGCGCGTCCAGCTTCAAGCGGTGCTGCACGTGCGGGCCGGCGTTGCGGGCGGCTGAGCGGAACCTCGTGGCTGCTCCGTTTGGGACACCGGCCGGTGAGCTCCATCTTCCGCTCTTTATCGCCTCCTCCCTAACAACGAAAGCTCCATGATAGCTCTAATGAGCGAAACAAGCCAACAGTCCCACCCGACTGTTGGCTTTTTTCGTAAAATTCGCAGGAAAAAAAAGAAGCGCATAACACACGCGCCGGTGCCTTTTGACAAAGCGCCAACAAGTTTGCTGTGCTATTCGTTATGCGTCGACAACAGAAAATAGAAGGTGTTAGATTAGGCTACCCAAGCAGCTCGCGCACACAAGCCTCTCGTTTACTCTCATATTGTTTTAGGGGCAAAAGCACGAGCTTACTGTTAGGACAGATTTTTTCTTCCGACGATTGATGTCTACTAGAAGGTGATGGTAAACGCTTGATGAAGTGTGGCCTCTTTAATCGACTGGAAGTGGTTCCCGGTTCGTATAGCTGACGCTTTTCAGAACTGAAATCGGCCAATTGTGTTCATAACGCCCGAGCAGTCCCGGCGTTTCTGCTGCAAACGTGATCTGAACGGAACTCTGTGTAACGATGCGCAACCTAGTTTACAACTATATAGAGTTGATCAGGGAAGCAGTGCTTGCATCCTCTCTAACTTCAACCACATATTCCGAAAAGCCAACAAAAAAGTATTTGCAGTAAAAGTAATACATTGGGCTGGTTGGTTGCTGTTGAAATTGATGTTCACTAACATAAGAAGAGACATCAGTTTCAGGCGAACGGGGCAAGCCCAAACTTGCCCCTATAGCATGTTGTCCGCAGTTGAACTTGAGGAGCACTGGCATTGCAGCTACTAATCCAGGCAGTGCACTCCGGTCATCGGCTCAACCCGGAAGGCAGTACAGGAAACGGATGCACGAGTATAATAGCTACCATATGGCTGGCCCAGCTGGCTGTTGGCCAAACCTAGTTGGAGCTAACCGGAATATATTAGCCTGATCCCTTTGCGCGGACGGAGAGTGCTGCGTGATGTAGCAGCTGTCAGCGTGTGATACTTTGTGCGCGATAAAAGCAACTGCATAGTGTGCCACATTTGCAGACTTGACCTAGTCGACCTTCGCTGCTCATATATTCTTGGCGGCGAAAGTGTGAAGAGGCGTCGTTTTAGACCTCAGGTTTAGCGAGCACACTTCACTTAAGAGAGGCTCTGTTAACCCTACGGCCCATTGGCCCACCGGCCGTTGAACTCTGTCGTGTTACGAATGTCTGCAGGCCACTTCAGCTCGGTTCGGTGCCCTAAGAGGCCAGTTTAGCCTTCAAAGACAAGTGCCTACCTGGCCTGGTGGTTGGTCTGTCACCGAACTGGCACACGAACGAGAGTCCTGTAAATGTTCACCGACAAAACAGGGACCGCTGAGCGCGCCTTCGTTGGCGTAATAAAATAGGAAATCGTGACGTTAATCCTGTACACACAGCGTCGACTAATAGGTGTCTCTAAAGGGCCGAGAATAGCGCGTTTCTGCGATGTTACGGATATGACGCCAAATGACGTCATTAGCCCGCAGACGTCATGCTTATTCTTTAAAAGATCGATGTACTTGCATTACGTAAGTGAGGAACTCCGCAATCTCCAGCATTAATTTCAGAATTAACGAGTTCCCGGAAATATCATTCAATAGTGACACTGTGATGAGGAATTCTTGGAACACGGGGTGTCGCTGGAGCCAACGTTTCGACAAGCGGACGTGTCTGTTTCAAGCCTCTGCAACATTTGCAACCCGGAAGAAGACAAGGCTGCTTGTCGAAACGTCGGCTGCAGCGACACCCCGTGTTCCAAGGATTTTTCATCGCTTCAAGATTCCATTTTCCCTGAATAGTGACAGAGATGATATAGGTGAATACAGACAATGATTTCAGTCGCACTCAACCTGAAGGCAAGCGAAAGCAGTTGCCGACGGTAGACGTTATCAATTATATGAAAGTGACTAGGAGAGAGAGAGAGAGAAAGCACTTTATTTGCACCCGTCAGAAAGTATGATGGATCGGGGTGAGATGCAGATCACCCTTTCACCGTCTGCAGACCCCCTAGACGACGGCCGGAACCAGTTGTTTTCCGGCGGCGACCTAGGCTTGACGGATGACTTGTCCTTGGTCTTGTTCTTCCTGGCTGTGGAGGGAAGATGACTATTCGATCGTCGGCCGTCAATGACTCTTTATTCCCCATTTAGACCGTTTAGCGCTGGGCAAGCCCAGAGCATATCGTCTAGGGCCGCTATGCCTTCAGAGTTTTTGCATTTGGAAGAGTGCACCTCAGGATGCCATTTGCTTAGGATACACGGGTTTGAGAAGGTACCCGTCTGCAGTTTTCACCAGATTACTTCTTCCTTCTTTTTGAGAGATTTATGGGGGCGGGGGGGGGGGGGTCTGTAGAGTTTTAGAATTTCTCTGTATGTGTTAGAGAGCTATAGAATCCGGGGGCCAAAAAGAAGGAGTAACACAATAGGCAGGGCGTGCAAGAGAACGCACAGGCAGTACACGTTTTGGGTAAGCAAGCTGCTAAGGGACGCTGTTCGCCGTAATACCTTCGGTATTAAGCATGAAAGATCTTATCAAGGCCGCTGATGAAAAACCTCCGCGACAACAACACACACAATAAAGAGAAAATTCAAATGTAAAGCAGAATGTCGGAAGTCTACGAGAACATGGCAAATACTAACAAAGCAAAGTTTGCTTTCTTAGTTCTTTACCCCCCCCCCCACCCCCTCTCCTTACGGCGTGCGTCATAATCATATCGTGGTTTTGGGACGCAAGACCCCAGAAGTTGTTGTTGTTATTATTATTATTATTATTATTATTATTATTATTATTATTATTATTATTATTATTATTATTATTATTATTATTATTATAAAAAACAATTGAGCTGTTGTCGAGCAATACACGGACCGTAAGGCGGGATTCCCATATCTACGCATAACTGTGTTCTTAACAGCCGTGCAAATCACCAAAGATGATCGGCAGATTACGCGATAAATTATAAATTATTATCATTAAGTGCTTTTTGCACGAGGGACTCTGACTGAGCTTGTATTGTAAGTTGCAAATAAAAACTTTTTTAGTTGAATAAATGTGCGCCCCATATACCGACGACACAACGCACTATGTTGAGGACATAAATGAATGAAACATTGGCTCACGAATTGCATGCAAAATACCCGGCCTTGAATTTGCATCCCATTAAGAAAGCAACTCTGCGGCCTTCGAAATGTAATGCATTCGTTTTATTTAATTGGTGCACGTGAGAGTAAGTGTTAACCGATTGAATTGCGTTTGTTATTATGAAGTTTGGTAATATAACTAATATATCACGAAAAACTAACGGCACGGCCTGCGTTCCCAAAAAATGTATACTTGCGTTATAGCTGTTGGTAAGAGCAAATACGAGCCAATGGTGACGGTGCAAGCATTATTAGCGAACCAATGGGAAGCAGCGCTTACGAACGGAAGCCTTGGTTCCAAAGTATAGAAGAAACGTGCCGTGTGCCGGACGGCGATTCTGCTCCAACTGGCTCCCTAATTAAGCGTTAGCGGAACAAAGCCCGCGATACAGCTTGCTGAAATTTCACGAACCCATAGGCATTGCTCCTTGGCACGTTGAGAGCGAAATACTACTTCTAGCGCGGGAAAGTTAGGTCTATATTAAAAGAAAAAAGCGTTAGATTTCCCGCTGCCAATGAAGCTCGGTGAACGTGAAACTGTCCCCGATTCCTGTGCCACGTAGCAGAATATGCCAAGTTTTCGTTTCGTCTTAATTCGTTTCACAGAAATGCCGACTGAACGAGAAAAATTCTGTGTCCGTTCCTCTGTCACGTAATACATACTGCTGTAAATCTATGATTCTATGATCTATTAGAAATTTTATGGTGGTTCTTGGTTTAGAAAATTTAGGGCCCCTCGTTCTGAAGCCGAGTGTCTTAACCACTGGGCTAAACAGCCACGCTCGCAGAATACGAATATATCTGAACCAAATTGCGACGCGCACTCATTAATTTTTGTGTCTCACCCGCAGAAGCTCTCACCACCGCCCGGCGCAATCCTCGACGCAATGTTCGGGAAACGTCTTAATTGTTTTAGAGTATTCCGATAAGATTGCGCGCACTACACGAGTAGTCGAGTTCATTCTGGAGCTAACGCGAGCCCCAGCGACAACGCTAGAACTTTCGACCATTCGTGTATAAAAGACGACGCGTTCCGCCGACGATCAGATTACCGACGGCCGACGACTGTGATCGCCGGTATCAGTGCGCAGCGTACATTGCTTGTACTTTGAGTTAGTTCTCTGTGCGCACCTTGACCTAATAAAGAGTTTCGACCCTACCAGTTGCCACCATCTTCACCGTCCCTACCACGTGACAATATGAATGCGTTGTACCGGCGATACAGAAACAAAAAAAAATAAATAAAGAAAGAAATGTAAAAGGAGAACGCTTTATATGAAGTTTTTCTTGAAATATCTGGCGACGGTGGAATAAAAGCCATCTCTGGGGCAACTTGTAAAGCCGACATGGGGCATTTTATCTGCGATTTTCCGCAATGGCGCACGGGCGCGGCCATGTTTGATCACGTGATCGTGACTGGCCTTGGGCCAGCGAAGCGCTCGTGGCCGTACCACACAAGCTGGATGCAGCAGGGTGTAAGCAAGTCGCATGCTTGCGTAGCAAAACATAGTTCAGTATGGCCTAAATTGCCTAAAGGTTGACGAGGTTGAGACATTTGCGTTTCTGTGGCACTTACTACGCAGCAGCGATGCGTGATATTATTCTAAGCCGCATTTACGTTGTATATATGCCTTTAATTGCAGTATCAGTAATCGCCAGTAACTGTGGCTACAAATCAACATGGTAGCACTCATGGAGACGGGACCGCCCGCTTCGATCCTAACTCAATGAGAACAGCATTGTGGGCGAGTTGGTAATCAAGTACTTTAGTACGATGGCACAAAAAGAAGGACACGGACAGCAGAGAAGAAGACACACCCAGAGCAAACTTTCAACTACATTTATTGTACCACTGATCCTGTTCATACCTGCCCCGGTGGTATAGGGGTTAAGGTGCTCGACTGATGACCCGCATGTAGGTCGCGGGATCGAATCCCGGCCGCGGCGGGGCCGCATTCTTGATGGCGGCGAAAATGCTATAGAGGCCCGTGTACTTAGATTTAGGTGCACGTTAAAGAACCCCAGGTGGTCAAAATTTCCGGAGCACTTCACTATGGCGTCTCTCATAATCATATCGTGGTTTTGGGACGTTAAACCCCAGCATTTATTATGAACCTGTTTATGCATTGAAGCAGCATGGACTGCGCGTGCGTGTGCTATCATGAGCACTATGACAGGGAACACTGTAACGCGAATACTATAACGCGAACACGCTGTAACGCGAACACGCTGTAACGCTGTAACGCGAACACTGTAACGCGAACACGCTGTAACGCCGATCTCTGAGTACCGCCACCGGCAAATGGTGTCTACAAATAGCTCGCCGTTAGCATTACGAAGAACGTGCCGTCCGTGGCCGAATCGTTTCGCGCTGCGGAGCGAGGGGTCGTAAGTTCGATTCCCGGTGACGGAACTTTTTCTTCTGTTTTCTTTTCTTTGCCCAATGTTAGTCTTTATATTTTACAACGTCATATCCGTGACGGAAATATGTCAGTGGAGCCGTGGTGGATCCCGGCATAAAACACTTTCGTCTTAATAAAAAAACAGCTTGGTGTTGTAGCGCCTGTTGTAGCGCTCACGCGCAGCAAAGAGCAGTACCGTTTTTTGAAATCATATTTTGCTGTATCTTGATTTTATGTGTAAGCGCGCACACACAAGCCAATTGGCATACCCGGCTTATACTGGCGAGCGGCCCGTGATACGCAATCAGCTGCAGTCTTTCTATCAGCAGTAGCGGGACCGATGTTTAGCGGGACCACGGCGCCCTTTCTACCTTGTTTCAAACAGCGGCCGCGGCCAATCGCCCTGCGTCGGGTTTGAGGCTATTGCGCTCGCGTGCTCCCGCTCATACTGCTCACAATAGTACATGGAATAAAAATAACAATAGTTACGAGTTAAAAGATGCCGCCGCCAAGAAGATCACTTCTTTGTCTGTGAGGGTCAGTGAAGGGAAACTAACGCGCTTATCACACAATTTATCACACAATTGGGCAAAGATTAAGCTTGTGAACCTTCAGTGAAAGTGGACAGCCACAGTCCCGACAATGAATTGCCAAAATCGCGCTTGCTACTTATCCACTGTCCTAACAGCAATAAATAAATGGTGAAATCGGCTATCGCTTTGTGTCATCTAACGCTCGAAACAAAGGTTCAGGCATGTTTTCTATTTATTATTGAGATCAGCTGCTTGTTCAGCCACGCTCTCTAGGCCTTGTCTCCGAGGATTTGAGAGTAGATCTTAGAATCAGTACAGAATAGTGGCGAATGCATTGCTCTCGAAGCTTCAGGACGCAAATATAAAGCAAATACAAGCGTATGCTTCGAGCTTACAAGCCACACAGCGCGCGACAATGACGTGATAAATTCGAGGCGGAAGGATTCCGCTTCGACGGGTGTCGCTGTATTTTTTTCCGGCGCTGCCGTCTGCTCACACAAAGCGTGCGCGCAGACGCCATAAGGACGCCGAGCAGACGACACGGCGCGTATGAAGACATATTGAGCAGCGCTGCCCAAGGCCACGTTCCAGGGACTGCAAGCCACGGTGTCAATGGCACCATCTGATTGTAATTGTGCCGCGGCGGCCGCATTTTCGATGGAGGCGAAAACGCTCGAGGCCCGTGTACTTAGATTTAGGTGCGCGTTAAAGAACCACAGTTGTTCAAAATTTCCGGAGCCCTTCACTACAGCGTCCCTCATAATAATATCGTGGTTTTGGGATTAATTAAACCCAAGAAATAAAAAAAAATTAAATGCGCTAACCAGCTGCGGAAAATCGAAAATTAAATGCCAAACACCCGTTTCGATGATCGCGAGATGGGCCTTCCATTGGGCCGTTCCTGACGCCGACGAACGCTATAAACGAGAAGAAAGATCTTAACTGCGCGAAGCAACACTCTCACGAGGAAGAGAAACGTAGATAGTACGGGCGATAGCATAGCGCCCGTCCTGTCTGTTGTGTGAGTGTTGCTTTGCGCTTGCTAAAATATCTAATCTAAGTTCACTTATCACCAACTAGCCCAAATTTCTGCATCGACGAAGAAAGATGGTGTGCCGATGCTGCTGGAAAAAAGGCCGCAGCCATGAAGTCTCCCACGGTAAAACTCAACGCTTATGGCCCGCTCACGCTAGCGGCAAGCCTGCCGTAACGGCGCGGTACCGTCGAACGTCGGCCGCCGCCGCCTGCGTACCCTGCGCGAGAGCTTTCCAAGGTACACGGCAAGCTTCGACGTCGAGGCGATCACCTGACGCGATCCAATCTCGTACACACGGTGCATGAACGTGATACGACGAGATTTCGCGCACCTGCGCGTCAGCCAGGCTATCAATCGTCTCCGCAGAGTGGTTGCGTCGCGGATTGTGAATCTGGCGTGGCAAACTGCTCATTGACTGCTGGAGCCACGCCTGCCAACGGTACGGACTACACCCATACTTCTAGCGTGAAAACCGCGGAGCATAAAGCAAGCAGCTCGACGCGTCTCAAGGCAGAAGCAAACGCGGAAAGCAGAAAGCAGACGACGCGGCGCGCCGATGTCGCCATGGCAACCACACCTCCGTCGCTGATTGGCCACGTCGCTCTGCGGCTGCCAGAGAACGTCTCGAAAATGGGTCTCGGACCCATTCTGCGAGAGGCAAAGAGTGGCTGCCGTGCGCGAGCGAAACCGCTTGCGCACGGCAGCCTGAGAACGGCAAAGAGCGCACGGCGAGCCGCCGTGCCGCTAGCGTGACCGGGCCATTACAGCCCGAAAGGAGATTCTGCGTGGATTGTTCGTTTGTAATAATTGCTCAGAGTCGGCCAGATATTATCTTTACTAGAAATTTTTCGGTAATGCGATTGGCTCCCGCCCCTGTGTCCTGAGTACGATGTGATGTGAATAGCAATTGATTTCTCAGTAGTTAGGTTGGTTTCGCCCCACAACATTCTCGTATGCCACTATACATGTAGGGCCTGCGCAGCTTCTTTATCGAGCGGCAGTGAAACACTGAGCCCTGGGGCATTGCGCGTACACTCACTGTTTGCGTTCTGTCGTTCAATCTGCCACATGTTTGTGGGCGCGCTTTCACCATTTTTGTGATCGCAACGACTTTGCGGTGGTTTTTTGAGCGGGGATCTTTGATCACATTAAGGCGTCAGTGAAGCTAGTTTAAAGGGGAATTCTTGTGGCGAGAGTTCCGTAAGAAGGTTGTCAGAGTTGCTCGTGGAGAGAGAAACAACTTTAATGAACATAAGGCTGCCTGGTTACTGTGGGTGGAGAGCTCGTTTAGGGCTCCACTGGCAATTGCGGCTCGCCGAGCCTGGTCAGGGGTCACAATTGGCTTCCCAAGTTCAGTTCGGAGGGTCGCGCCTCTCACGACCCATTTAGGAGTCTTTCTCTAATTAGCGGCAAGACGGCGTCTGCCAGAATCTGTGTGAACTGCTATAGGTTATGTGTTCGAGTGTCGGGCACCGCGGACATTTGTCGCTGTGTTTTTCGGGAAATATTTTGCGACGTCTATGTAAGTGTGGGTAGGTGTTTGTCTGTATTCGGCGCCCGTCTCTCGCCTGTTGAGTTTGGGATGAGGTGGGGCTTTGGTTCGCCTTCCCAGTCTCTGTGCCTCGAGTATGTCCCTTGGTGTTCCGCTGGGTGTTGGAGAGGCGTCCGTTCGAGCGGTATGTATAGCGGCTCGGCCGGCCATATGGCTCGAGCCAGGCGACAGGAGTCTATGTCCTGTCGAGTCGAGTCTATGCGCTGCTTTCTTTCTTTTTTGTTACCTTCATTTTTCACAGCGTTGTTTTTCAGCCTAGGCAGTTCGTACGCAGAATTATTTACTTGTGCTGAATCTCAAAATCGGCACCACACTTCACTCTCAGCGTGTATAGATAGCAAGCTAACCGCCTGCTATGCGTCAGTTGCAATATGTGCCGTAAAGTGATGAACTTGGAACAGGCACGTAGCCAGGATTTTTTTTCGGGGGGGGCCCAAGGCCTAATTGTTCGAAAGAAAGTATTTCCATGGCAAAAATAAAACAAAAGTTGCCCGAGAATATAGAAGGCCGGACGAATTTCGGGGGGGGGCCCGGGCCCCCCCCCCCCCCTTGCCTACGTGCCTGACTTGGAAAGTTATGCAGTGAATAACAGATAATTACTAACTACATGGCGTGATTTCAACAGTTATGGACGTCCGCCGCACCAAGCTACTTCTGATGATATTTCCTTTTGCCTCGGCAAGCCAGCTTTGGAATTTCCTAAGCTTTGTCGTAGCGCTGCAAAGGACATGGACACTAGAAAGAGACGTACGACGACACGCAGCGCTAACTTGCAACTAACGTTTATTTCCGTTTTCCAGCAGTATTTCTACCACTCACCATCACGTTATTAAACGTGTGCATTTCATTGTACCACACAACCGAACCGCAAACCACCAGGCACTTGTCGAATTGACCTTATCACTTAAACAGGGAATTCACATTGCACGCAGCTATCGCAACTCTTTCTCGGCTAAAGAAATCGACGGGTTGCTGACACATGCGTCACCAAGTACGGCTATGTTGCGTGCCTCTATAATCAGCCGCGTCATCTCGCACCTATTACTGTTCAAGGTAACTGTTTCATTGAATTTTAGTTTGCACCTGCATTTCAAACAATCGAGGGCCAAGAAGACGTCAGCCACCACATTCCTGACTTCGTTACAGTGCTCTCGCAGCCTGTCATTCACGCATCTCCCCGCATGGAATATGTAGCTGTTTAGACATGTGAGGCGAATGCGGTATACCACAAGTGTGGCCAAAAATAGAGGAGGCGCTGGTGTGGCACATTCGATGAACTTATTTCGTGCTTTTTTTTTTCCACATGTGATGGGGCTGATTCCTTTTGGCCTCGTCTTCCGGCGGAGGTTCACAAGCCCGTTAGGCGCACAAAAAGCAGCATTAATGTTGCTCTTTTGAGCAACCTTTTTTATTCTATGGGAGACACCATGGATGTAGGGTATGACGGCAGAGTTCTTATATTGACACTGCGACACGCGCCATCCGCATCCCTGCAACACCTTCCCTGTGCTTCAGTCCTTCCGCGATTGACGCGAGAGCGTGGCTTGGGTATCCAGCGCAGCTGAGGCGCGAAACTTGTTGTCCGAAGCTATCACGCATGGTGTGCTGGCACGATTTTCTCAGCGCATTACTGAGGCACAATCGCAATACCCCTCTTCATTAGCTTAGTGTTCGCGGAACGAAATGATAAAAGCGGCTTATTTGCCTTATGTGCATAGCAGCAGCAAGTTCTGTTATCGATGAGTATACGGTTATTGTCTGGAAATGTGGTCCTCCCGTCACGCGAACTCGTCGCAGCCGCCGGCTGTGGTGGTGCCGAGCGGCCGCACGCGCTCCGATGTCCCCTTTAACAACAGACCACTGTGAATGTACACATTGATCGCTGTCAAGGTGCTTGCAAGTGGTCTGCCACTGTAGTCGTCATGTTTCAGCTTGCTGATGTTCCGTATACATGCAGCCGTGTCTTCCTTAGCGGTTCTTACGATCACGGTGTCTTGAGTGGCGTCCACTCGTACTTTGAAGTCTTCAGTCAGGGTAGCTACATGATAACCAGTGGCGATGTGAATTACTCGGGCGGTGATCGATGTCAACCATTTCGAAAAATCACATGGATATGCTTCGCAAGATGGTGGTCATGTTTGTGTGTGATTACTCGTTGACACTCTCGTGAAAACAGCGTAAGCGCCTTGAAGGACTCAGTCATTACAAAATCACAGGGATGATAAAGAGCCTCAATCTCAGAAAAATGGATCGCACACACATTGTATCCGGACATGACAAGAACTCACAGGGTCCCTTACGCATTCGCTAAAGACATCTCGAAGGCGAAAGACATCTTCTCAGTCGATGTGCTGATCACCCCCACACCCCTTCGAAAACTTTCTCCACCTAATGTGGTTTTGCACTGCCTCCAGGATCGGAGGCGTTGCAAGCTTTCTGCACCTCACCTGGTTTTGCACTGCCTCCGTGATCGGCCCATCTTTCGCCAAGCGACCATGTTGTGATGACGTCATCATGTCATAGTGATGTAACGATGACGACATCACGTGGTGACGATTTATAGCGTCACTCGTGTTGACGCCGCCGACGATCAATTTTTGCGTTTCTTCAGGCATCTAAGGCTTTCGCCTTTATAAGGATGATTTGAAGTGAACATAGCGCAGGTAGATAGTGTGACGAAGAGCAAATCGTGACAAAGGTGGTGGAAAATAGGTTATAAACTATTCACGGCGTCACTGATATTATCATAAAAAACAACGCGGCACAAAAGCTTTCGCATGCGTTCACCGCCGCACGTTTGCAGGAAATAAATTTTTTGCCAATCCCACATTATGAGCATGAGCCACCTTCGCTGGTTAAAGGAAACAAATTAAGATGCAAATGAGGTAGGTGGAAAGTGCATCACTTTCCTCGTGACTCTCGCTATAGAAGAAGGTGTGGCCTCCGAACATGGGCCCTCGAAGCAGCTAACCGGAGCCGAAACTCTTTATATGGTGCATACAGTCCAATTAATTCTTCCTAAATATAGTTTTTTATAATAATATCTGGGGTTTAACGTCCCAAAACCAAGATATGATTATGAGAGACGCCGTAGTGAAGGGCTCCGGAAATTTCGACCATCTGGGGTTCTTTAACGGGCACCTAAGTCTAAGTACACGGGCCTCAAACATTTTCGCCTTCATCGAAAATGCAGCCGCTGCGGCCGGGATTCGATTCCGCGACCTTCGGGTCAGCAGTCGAGCGCCATAACCACTAGACCACCGTGGCGGGGCCATAGTTTTTTATAAGTAATAAATAAATATAAATATAATTTCTGTGTATTTTAGAAATTAAACGCTTCCATGTTTAAGTTATCACAAAAAAGCAATCAAAATGTACCTTTGTATAGTTTTTACTATCAATAATTTTTCCACAATTTTGTGCTCGAGTAATATTAAAAAATGTGCTGTTTTATCATTTATGTCATATCTAGTAACGACTTTTCACGTCTTGTCGTTGCTGTTTGTTTCAATAACAGTCGTTATCATGCAGTTAAGGTCCAGACTCATCTTAAAATTCGAGCTTGTGTATATGAAGCTCTTGTACTTCCTATTTGAATGACGTCAATATACTGCACATATTTGTGACAGATATCTTATAGCCTTACGTTAACGGTGCCACAGTGCAGCCGTCGCAGTAAATGAGTTCAGAACCGAAGGTATCGCTAAAAGTCGACTGGTGTTGTTTTTTATTGATCTCTTATGTAGTCATGTAGACAACGTGTGCTGTAGAAGCACAGTTTTGTGCGTCTTCTCGGGCCGCCAGAAGACGCAAGCGGGCGGTTACTTCTTACTGCAGGAGTAATACGCCACAGAGTAGGCAGTTATGATTAGAGCTGTGCACGGGCCGTATTTCCGAGCCCGGCCCGGGCCCGCTGACTTTGTCGAAGGCCCACCCGGGCCCGACGGCAAAGGGCTGCGAGCCCGCCCGACCCGGCCCGACGTACAAAAACACAATCCCGGGCCCGGCCCGGCCCGGCCCGGCTTTTTGAAGGTTCGCTGCGAAAACAAAACATTGTTTTCCGGTAATTTGGCATTTTATTGAGCATATCAAATATGATCAAACGACACACGACGAACAGTCTCTATTACACAGATTACAAATTACAAGTAGACGGCCTCATGCCAGCAACAATGGAGTTCGCTCGCCAAAGCCGTCGCGTGTATGGGGTATGCCCATGCAAGCGTCAGCTTGCACGAAGGCGATCTACGTCGGGTCGCTCGTCGCTGTCGCGTGCATTTTCACTCATATGGGATTTAGCCTTAAATCTAACGCGAACAGTCGCGTGGCGCCGTCACTAGCTCAGGTGGTGTTACTTCTCTGTTTGTCGGAGTGCAACAGAGGCAGTGCTTTACCTGCTCCCCTTTTGTTTAAAGTAGCGAATGGAAGGGAAAAGCGGTAAAGGGTGGTCGCGGAAAAGCGCTGTATGCGTGCTGGAAAGCAACTCCCGCTCATTCTCTATATTTCGGGCTTGAGTCGGGCTTTGTGCAGGGCCCGAGCCCGGCCCGATAAAACTCCAAGAGGCCCGAGCCCGGCCCGGGCCCGAGGTGAAAATACGTCGGCCCGCCCGAGCCCAGCCCGCGGGCCGGGTCGGGCTCGGGCTTTCGGGCTACCCGGAGCCCGTGCACACCTCTAGTTATGATGTATATGCCTTACCAGTTAGCTCGTAACCGGACCTTCGTGCTGCACCGAGAAGTGCGGGCTCGATAATAAGTGAGACCAGTTCGCTTTCCGAGCTGCTTTTGGAGCCACGTTGATTGGGCAAACGCATCGTTCTCACGTTCTTTTTCAACCCCCTTCCTCGTTTCTACCGTCTTCCATTTCGTCTACTTCAGCGATTTAGTCTTTAAGCCTTACTTTTTATTTTTTTACTGTCTGCACGCTATCTTCCCTTCCGCTCATCGAATTTCCAACTCTTCCGTGAATGGATGCTCTACAAGCGCCTACAGATATAGCTTTCAGTGTAGGATTACGTAATTTTACACTGCCCAGTGATGGGATGCAGACAGGCAACACACCGCCGCAACGTCGCAACCGCACTCTGGCTGATAAAAGCGCGTGGACGAGCGCGCGCTTTACATCGTTGCTCGTTCAGCGTCTTCCGCCTTGCGCCACAGCTTCACGGAAGTCTTGCTGGGCCGCTTCAGCCAAACCGGAGTTCGATGATTCGCACCGTAAAGAGACCGCAAGAATGATGATTTCGCTGCCAACAATTTTTGACCGAGAGCGCAGCGGCCATGAAGGAATGCATATAGACAAACTCGACTAATATGGCAAGAAGTTCGCCGTGTAGATCTGTGGAAATCCTACGGGAACTCATCCTCACTACTTACATTGTTTCATTGAAGCACTTCCAAAACAATATTTTGTTTCGACACTTTTATTGCGATAGCAATTATATGGACAGTCTCGGCTGTATTTTGCCGTCGCCGTCGCCGCCGTCATGCACCGTATATGTATAAATATGTATATATATATATATAAAATCCCCCCCAAAAAGTAATTAAGAAAAATGCTTCCGAAGTGCGGAATCGAACCAGGGACCTCTTGCTCCGCAGCGAGTGGCGCTAACCACTAGGCTACGAAACGCAGATCCTCCACGTAGTTAACGGCGAGCGTTATAGACACACCCTCTGCCGCTGGCTGGACTCAGAGACGGCAGGCGCTTATAAGCGTTTCTTCATTACCAGCGAGATGGCGCTAGGAGCGCGACGGGCGCATTTAAAATTCGTCGGCGAGCTCGCTCGCTTCTTCTTATATTTGCGCAGGGAGAACCTTGCCCTTCCTCTGTCTGCTCGCGCGGTTTTGTCGGGGTGAGGGGAAGAGGGATGTTTCTAGCTTTCACCGTGATGTCCGCGCTCATGTTACGGAGTGTACGAAAGTCACTCGAGCTCAAGGGACGCCGCTAAACGAACAAACAGAAGATGAGCGCGAACTGTCAAGTGTCACAGCTCGACACTTGAAGCACGCTAGCCTTCTTCGCTGCTTCGGCCGCCTTTGCAACAGGAGCGCTGTTCAAACTGAGAGTATCCATTGGCGAGCCTCACTTCGTATAGCATTAGTTTCTTGCTATCGCATTCATTGCTTCGCCCTTGCGGCGAAACTGTGACATTTTTATTCGCATGAACCAATAAGCTAACGGAATAGCTCCCAAGAACCTGTTGCAAGAGATACTTAAACACACGGGAAATTTTGCTTCCGTCACTCATTTTTACTGGCCTTTGTACTTGCCCTGGTAGCCTAGTTTCATTCGGGAAGCACAAGGGCGCGGGGTCCATTCGCGACTGAATCGGTTCGCGTTTAACTAGCAGGGAACACACAACCTCTAAAAAATAAACGAAAGAAACTTCTGCACACGTAAATAAATATGTCATATGAGGGGTGCAAAATTATTTGGGAACCAATCACTAAAACGTCTATCGTAGCTCGAGTGCAGTTTTTAGTGCGTAAAAGTCATTGTTTCAATGAAATAGCACACCCATCATTTTCCACGGTGGCGTTTTTCCCAAATGACAAACGCATTTGCTTCAAATACATCAAGGACGCGAATGTGGAACACCCTTGCTGTGATCTCTGGGTAGCAGCCTTGCAGCGGCTCTCATAGAAGCAACGAAGAGGTGCAGGACACATCGCTTTCTTTTGTTTCGGTTTTTTTTTTGCGAAACAAACGAGTCATCTCTCTTACGCAAGACCGGAAGTTCCCGTGACAAGAAAGTGACGAAATCTTAATCAAGGCGCGTCGAAGCAGAATCTGGTGATGAAAAACGGCAGGCATTCTGAAATACACAAGTAGACAGCTTATTCTTTGGGTGCGATGTGTGGTGCTTATCAGTTTCTTTCTTAAACCACAAACAGGCGCAAAAAGCTATTTCGCCCGCCTGCAAGAACAAGCGCCGCAGTGGCTGCCCCCGAGTTTTATGCTTCACAAACAAACAAAAGGTGTATATTGCGGTTGTCTTGCGCGCAGCCCGAAAGAAACAGATACGCACCTAAAACTAGACGCAAAGGTAAGGCGACCGGCTGGTGCAAGTGAAATGACGTACCGCTTTCACCGACCAGATACTGCCGCGATGGGCCTTCATTCAAGTTTCGTGCAATGCCTCAAAGATCCGAGGCATTGCAAGATTTCTGCACCTCACCTGGTTTTGCACTGCCTCCGTGATCGGCCCACCTTTTACTAAGCGACGATCTCGTGTGATGACGTCACGTTATGTGACGTCATAGTGACGTCATCACGTTATGATTTCTTGCGTCACTCCTGTTGACACAGACGGTGACGGTCAATTTTCAACAAAGCGATTCAACAAAGCCATTTGTTTACTAATACACCGGCCGATGCACCGGCCGCAACATTAGTGAACGAATTGTTTTGTTCTTTAGACGTGTGTGGGTTCATTGCCTCATATTTCTTCGGGTTCGGTGTGTATATTTTTATTACTATATATGTATATATACAATATCGTCACACTGAAATTTACATAACCATATGAGGATGTCATTTGGTTTTCGTTCTCGTTTCCTGCATATCGGGCGGAATAATCCTTTCGATCTCGGCCTTGTCCCGGAATAGGCTGCTCTTCGCCGCGTATATTTGACGTACGCAGAGCGATGCGAGCAAGGTGTGAGCGCAGAACACCCGACGAGAGGGTGGCTGTCTCCGTGTACGGGTGCTTATATCGTTTGCTCTGTGCGCAGACGCGACGGAATCACGTTGCATTCCGCAGCGGCCAGGGGGAGAGCCGAGCTTGGAGTGCTATGGAGGTGCTCCTTGGCGTTGCAGTGCGGGAGGCTAGTTGAGGCACGCTATATATAGTTAGCCTTGTATGCCAGGGCTGGACGCTCCGGCAAGGACGACGAGGTAGCCTAGTTCAGCTGTCACTTGAAGAAAAGACAAGTGAAGGCGCTATGCTAATTAGCAGACATCCCACAAACAGACGGGTTAGAATTGGCTGTGCCGCAAGTCGCTGGCATTTCTTTCGGGCTGTTTCCTTAAGCACGCGTTCTCGTAATTCTTGCGTGACACAATTTCCCAGAGTCAATGCTACGTTGTCACTGTGATTTTGTACATCTTTTTAATGAAACTGCATATACTCTCGACGCTGCTTTCTTTGACTGGCTGTTGCATTGTGTGCGATGAATGCTTGCGTTTCGGCTTTGGCGAACCCCCTAGCTTCACATGCACGCTACCGCATTTAAATTCGGCATTTTTTCACCTGCGATATTACATCTATCTATCTATCTATCTATCTATCTATCTATCTATCTATCTATCTATCTATCTATCTATCTATCTATCTATCTATCTATCTATCTATCTATCTATCTATCTATCTATCTATCTATCTATCTATCTATCTATCTATCTATCTATCTATCTATCTATCTATCTATCTATCTATCGATAGATAGATAGGTAGAGAACAAAAGGGCTGGTGAAGGCGGGCAATGAAAGTGATTTGCAAAAATTAATCGAATACTCAATGCTCCCCTCCGGCTCCATTATTGTTCACACTTTTCGTTAAAGACACAGAACAATCACAGCATATCCACGGAGTGAATGATGATGAGTGGGCGAAGCTGCGGAGGTTCATCGGTAAACCGTGAATCTTCCGTGAATTCTGCCCAGTACATCACCACCGACGTGAGATCGGGCGCGTTTATACTAAAGGTTCGATGAGAGTTATGACGACTTGCAGCTCACTTTAATTTTACATGTACGCTGTGAATTTTCATTGTTTAGAAAACCATTGCTTTAGAAAACATCTGGCGTCTTTCGTTAAGCAGCTGGCGTCTTTTCGTTTTGCTTTAGAAACATCTGGCGTCTTTTCGCTTTGCTTTTAGAAAACATCTGGCGTCTTTCGTTGGTTTATTTCATCAATCAACGGCGTTTTGAACAAAATTTTTATTGTTTAATCACGCACAGGAGAAATCTCACCAGGCACTACCTTGGAGGTAAACAATGGCTGCTAATGGGAATGAGAGACAGAAGAAGTCAGCTTTTAGCTAACACTTACACTTCTACTAACGTTTCCTACTGGAACATGCCAATGGCTGCTAATGGGGAATGAGAGACAGAAGAATTCGGCTTTTAGTTAACGCGCACGCTGCGAATTTTTTATTGTTCAACAACGCACAGGAGAAATCTCCCACCGGCACCACCTTGGAGGTCAAGATCTGGTACTAGCGTTAAGACTGGTTACGCACTACGACGGGGACGAACGGGTGCCGCTTTAAGGAGCTTCGCCCCTAAAAACACCTGGAAAACGATTAATTCGGGTTTGATTTATCTTATATTCGGGCAAGGAATGAAACAAAGGATCCATGGGCTGATGTATGTGGACTACACAGTTTTACTAACAGAGAATAAAAGATAGGCACAGAGTGCCCCATAACATACCGCAATGAAGCGACATATCTAGGCATCAAGACTGGCGAAGAGAAATCAGGAATTGTAGTTTTATTGCGATAGAAGGTATATTGTCACTCCAGGCGCATTTTTACCGTCTCCGTCGTTGTCATGTTCCGTGCAAAGTCCAAATGGAAGACGTCGCCAAGCGCGTTGTACGTCCTATGTGCGAGTGAAAGCGCATGAGCGCTGCCGACAAACGCGGCTCAAGCAGAGATGAAACGAGCCGGCCGTCTCCGTCGCTCGAGAGGTGCACGGAGGGGCGCCGGAAGGAGGCGGCGTGGCTTAGGCAGAAAATGCGTACTTTGGCCTGCCGAGCTTGGTCGCCCGCGGTCTTGAGCGCCGTATCTTTACAGGGAATCGCCCGACGGCTCATACCATTGTACGTGTTCCCCTCAACTTTCTTCCCCTCGTTCCCCTTGCCTTCCTTGAGACGCTCAATTTCCATAGCGATCATAGGTTGGCAAACCCACTCATGAGTCGACTCACTCAGACTCAGATCGGGCCGTGAGTCTGAGTGAGTCCGGGTGAGTAATATTTTGGTGAGTTTGAGTCTGAGTGAGTCCGGGTGAGTAATATTTTTGTGAGCTTGAGTCCGAGTGAGTCCAGTTGAAACTTTTAGTGAGGCTCAGTCCGAGTGAGTCCAGCTGAGGAAAATATTGGTAAGGCTGAGTCCAAGTGAGCTCTAAGCGCAAAATATATTTCTTGAGTGAGTTCGAGTGAGCTGCACCTTTTGTTGCCGACTTAGGGTCCTATCTACTCATCTTCAGCATTATTATCAGCCTTATATCGGCTTATGCTTGTACTCAAATCTGTTCGCACTCATTTCAGCACACTAGCATTCATGCGCCATCTCAATATTTATTGATCAAAGGCGTGAGTTGGGGAAGGGATGCCATGGCCTCCCCCAAAAATTTTTTCATGGGAAGTTCTTGATAAAAATATCTCGGATGAGTCACGTATTTCATAAAATGTCCTTACTGGAATATTATATGATAATGATGATACATGATATATGATGATAACTTGTATTTGAAGGTACAAAATCAAAAGGCGTATCGTAGAGCACCGATTATGTGAGATATCGGCGTTAAAAAGGATTGACAGCACGATTGAAAAAGCTGATTTTACGCCAACGGACTCATGAGTCGACTCACTCAGGCTCACTCAGACTCAAGTGAAGCCGCGAGTCTGAGTCTCAGTGAGTCCGGTTTAGTAATATGTTGGTGAGTTTGAGTCTGAGTGAGTCCGGTTGAGAAAAAAAGTTTAGTGAGTCTGAGTCCGAGTGAGTCCGGTTGAGGTACTTTTGGGGAGTTTGAGTCCGAGTGAGCCCTCACAGCAAAATGTTTTTCTTGAGTGAGTATGAGTGAGGTCCAATTTTTTTGCCGACCTATGATAGCGATAACAATTATATGGACACTCCAGGCGCATTTGTGCCGTCGTCGGGAGGTTCTGTATAAAGTCCAAGGACGGTGGCATCACCCCGCGCGTCGTATATTTTATGTGCGAGTGGAAACGTGCGAGGACAGCTGAAGATCGCGGTTCGAAGGGAGAGGAAACGTACCGGCCGTCTATCGTTGCGCGAAAGTCCCATGAACAATCCTACAGGTGGGTGAAGCTGCGTACTTTTAGATGCCGGGCGCAGTCGCACGTGCCCTATCTTGGTAGGGAGCAGGAGACGGCGCATACCTTTGTACGTGCTGTGTTCTCATCGCACTGTTTCCGTTGAAGCCATACGCAGCGCGAAGGCCGCTCCGCTCGCTGCAGCGGCCGCGTTTCCTTACGCCAGTGTTTTGTTTGATTTACGCCAGCTCTCATGCTAAAGGAGTGCGCTGCTAGCCTTGCTTCGTATAACATTTCAGTTTGTTACTATCGCATTCATTGCTTTTCCCTTGCGTCGCAACTGTGACGTTTTTAATGAAGAAATAAATGCTGATGCGATATCGTTTCAACAGCATGTCATTTAAAGATGAAAATATTATAAGTACACAAGTTGTACGTACGCATAAATGAGCTAAAAACCTACCCAAACATCCGTCAAGATAACCTGAGGATCAAGGCGAAGGGCGATGCAGCTAATAAATAAATAAATGCGATAAATAAGACTGAATAAATAAAGCACAGATAAGCTTGGGGTTACCCTAAATAAGAAGTGGCGCGTGAAATTCAGAAACTAGTCATAATACCAGCACTAACATTCGTAAATCGGTTCTGTGATTTTGACCAGAGGTTTTTGGCATGGTTCGAAGTTAGCGAAAAGTCACTGGGAAGAATTGCATTGGGGGTCCATGGAAAAGCCACGAATGCGGTTGTGTAGCGTGTTATGGGATGAGTTTCGCCTGAAGTGCAAGAAGCGCAGAGCCAATAAGTTTTCAGGAAACAAATACAAAGAAATATGTAGTAAAAGAAGTGGGTGGCTAAAGTACGCAGATACCAGTACCTGAAAAACGTGGACACGGACTGTAGGGAAATATAAAGACAGTTGAAAACCAAGTACAGGTTAATTGAAAGTTTTAATAGGCAACGAGATATCATTAAAAAGGAAAGTTAGAGAAACCGAGGCTACAAATCGCATACAAATGATGAAAAAATAGACAGTAAAGGCGGCAAAAAAGGAACCAGAAAGAAAAATTTCTGTGATAACACAAGTAGCAGCGCTTTGCTATTTGAAACTCGAGCTGGCTGCCTGAGGACAAAAACATATCGGAGTAAATATTCACAACAGGAGGAGGCAAGCGTATGCTGCAAGAAACGTACAGAATTTACTCAGCGCATTGCAATGGAATGCCAGAACATTTGCCCAGCAACACCCGTGGCAGGCGTCCACGTTTCCGAGGTAGTGGCTTCTAAAGCAGCTGGAAGTATTAACTGATCGGCGGTTTGAGACAATAAAAAGACGGTTAAGAACACTCGGGAGAAAGGAAGGGTTTGATGAAACGGCAGTCGATACAGGCGTATAGGTAACACTGCATTATAGAAATTGAGGCATGTATGAAGACAGAAAAAAGAAATGAATGAGCAGAATGCTAGACTGTATGAATAAAATGACGCATGCTAGAAAAAAAATGTATACGCCTACGTGTCGCCGTCCCATTTTAAGCAGGGTCCTAATAAAGAGAATCATCATGATTGAATAAGCCGTGATTGACGCGCACACTTCCTGTGTCGTCCGCCTATTGTTTGTTGAAACGCGCTTTTCTTTGGCACTTGACAGTTGGCGGGTCGTCGCCCATGTAGGAAATAAAACTGAATCCACAGGCTATTTATTAGGGCAACATATCAGTGACAGTGGCAAACAACAATAAAGAAAACATATGCCAGATAGGAAGGAACGCACGAAAGGAGAACAGGGTGCACGGGGCTGAGATCCGGTCGCTCTAGTCTTGCTAGATGCTCGTGGTGTTTTCCCTGCGAAACGCCGCCTATCTGGTTGGCTCTTCCGCTGGACCCTATCTGGAATCAAATTTACATTTCACGCCTTAGCGATGAAGCAGTGAATGAAAATCTTTATATGGCGCTTATCGGCAGCGAGAGACTGACGCCTGCAGTGCTGTACAATCGTGCAGTTGAATCGACGAGCCTCTTGTCGAGGCATCTATATACCCAGTACACATAGCTACACTGTCGTGGGACTCGTGCCTCTGTAGCGGGTCAGTTGCCCCGCGACACGCGGACCCTGTTTGCCCGTCACAACCGGTCATTCCAGCCGCACGGCCATTCTTCCGTCTTGGTGGCCGAACCAATTCGCGGGTGCCAGCAGCTGAGGACCTTTCGATGCACTCCACGAAGTACTGCCTTTGTCGCGAAACTCCCTCTGCCGGGGCCTTGATCAAAGCAATAACAAAATGCGCTATTCCTCTTCCAAATGTACGGCCTTTATTTATTTTTTTTCTTGTCAAGTGTACACCGTCTCGAAGTGTCTAGTATAATCGTACATTTATTTTAAGAAGCGAGAAGGCAGGCACAAGGAAAGCTTTTGAGCCCCTGTTTCTTTTGCTGCCTTAAAAAACAAACAAAAAAAAAACATTAGCACTGCTTTGGCTCGACACTTACGCTATCACTCAGCCCGCAATTCTGTAATACCTTGATGCAGGCCCGTAGCCAGGAAAAGCTTTCGGGGGGGGGGGGGGGGGGGGACTTGCTGAAGGCCTCGACTATTTTGAGTATTTGAAGAAAACACCCATTCGGAAACCCCCCTTGCCCCCCTCCATGGCTACGGGCCTGCCTTGATGGTTAATTTGTCTCTGTCCGTATAAAACACGATCGTTTATACCGGTAGGTGTCGCTGCACAGCATTGATATGCTTATCAATTTGATGAATGTTGCAATCAAGCTAGCGCAGAGCTAGCTTGATTGGAATACGGTGTGGGGACGCTGAACGGACAGCGCAGCAGGTACTCACCGAGCTTACTTACGACGAAGTCCTAGAAAAAAAGAGACATGTGAATATGCATGTATGTATATTCAGAACAACACCGCCACAGTGCGCTGCACTGTAGGAAATTGCAGCAGAATTTGCGTTAAACAAATACACAAAGCACATGACATGCGCGACAGTAGGGCGCTTTCAACAGTCCGTTTGGATGCCCCGGACTGGGGACGGCGTGAGGGTTAAAAGGTTAGGAGAGAATAAGGGAACAGAACACCTGTCCGCACAGTAAGGTTTTGCAATGAGTTCTGACGCTTTCAAAAAACACAAAACAGCTCGGAGCAGTTCAGGCCGACGACGGCTAGGACCAATGTCCAATAATTCTGGTTTCCGCAAGGGTACGGTTGTCAGTCCTGTCGAGCGTGGCGCTGAGGAGCTTTCTTTGTACACTGAGGCTACAACAAAGAAGGTTTACACCCATATACTTGGCATAGTCGATTTCTGGCCACTCCGATGGCACTAAATTGCACAATGGCGCAACTAAGAAAAAAATAAGTCATGAAACAGGAAGAATAGTATAGAAACGAAAAGAACAAGTGACAATCAAGCACCGTTGACTTAGGAGTCGACATTAGTAAACACTGCTGCAAGTAATAAACAAATAAGACTTGCCTTCCCTCGTAGAAATCTGTGCGGAAGGCGGGTACTTATATGGGGATCCACGAAAAGGAGGTTCTCGTTTGTGATGTCCACCGAGTTTCATTGGGTCGATGTAAGCTGACATGCAAGTGAGGGGAACTTTCGAACTACATCGGACTATACTAAGGTAGCAACGAACTCAGCGCTGTCATGTGCAGAATGAGCGGCTGCATCAGAGTGGTCATTTCCGACGATACCATAACGGCTTGGCAGCCATGGAGAGATGATGTGAAGTCGCCAACTGCGCCGTGCTAAGTTTCTTTTTTAACACGAAAGTGTTTTATTCCGGGGTCCACCAAGACTTTCATTTAGTATTTCCGTCACGGAAATACGTCAGCAAAATGAACGCCATCCGATGGCAAAGAAAAAAAAACTATAAGAAAAAGTTCCGTTGTCAGGAGTCGAACTCATGACCTCTCCGTCCGTGACGATGGCTGGCGGGCGTTTAGTCCACTGAGCTACCGCCAAACACATAACGGAGGATAAATGAACGCGCCTTTTATCTCCCACACTTTCCTCTCAGAGTGCTCTTGGATGGCTGGATGGATGCTATGAGCGTGCCCTTTATGCCGGGGCGGTGTCATGTGTGCCACCACGCATGAAAAAAAAAAAGAAGAAACGCGCCGCTTCTACGACAGTCCCATTCGGCGCGTTTATTTCGTCAACACTTTAACACACCGCGAGGAGGCGGCTTTAGCCCAAGCCTCGCTCATAGCATCCATCCATATCGAAAAATAGCTCTCCGGCGCTCGCCGGGCTGTCGCACGGTCGTACCGCGTTCCTCGCTCGCCCTGTGAGAATTAACAGCCACGCTAGAGGGAATACACGACGCGCGTAGCGTTTCTCTTCGCGTTTCCCGACGCTTTGGAGGAGTGTATATCGAATATTAGTGTTTATTATGCGCCTGTTGATGCCATCTTTGCACCGGATTCACCATATGCAGCATAGAGTTTCCTAAAATGACCTAGAGGGAACTCTGGCGCTGCGATCGTTCAGCCACCATGGGAATGATGGGTAGTACACGGATTGGCCTAGTCTTCATGCTTGTGGGCTTCGAACGCACTTGTGGCTTTGTTTATTGCTATGTTTTGGTTTTCTTTCGGATAAAAGAATGGATTGTTGTGAACTTCGTGACCAGATTTGAATCGGTGAGTCTACAGAAGTTAAAGTGGTAAAGTGAAACTGCTGATTTTTGCTGAACTTCGTTTTGCGACAAAGCGGATGCAGGCGACGCGGAGCCAAACGGAGCCGAAAAAACGAAGTTTAGACAAATCCGTGTACTACCCATGATTCCCATGCTTTCTGAAGCGCGATGCATTGCAGCTCCCATAGACACTAGCGCCAGAGTTCCCTCTAGTAAGTATTGTAGGAAACTCTATGATATGCAGTACCCACGTATATGTTTAGAACTTCAGCTACCGCAAGGGTTAAATCATGATCATGGGCGTTATTCGTCGGTACGGAGGTGTGCCACTAGGTGTCAACGTGAGTGCGTTTGCATGAAGCGTTGCTATATTTGGCAAATAGTAGACATTGTACAAGCTCTCATATACGAATGCCCTGTAAACATTCAACTACTTCTGTGACGACATGTTTCACTTTCGTGTTATAACGATTCCTATAACGGAGGGATCAGTCACCATTTTTTATATCCTCGACAAGTTCGTCGGTCGCACGGCGCAACGCTGAGAGCAAGTTCCTTCGTGATGCCTTTCTGTGCGCTCCGCTCGCGGTACGTTTCATCCCAATAACTCGCCCCAATTAAGGTTTTACTTTTTGTGAACGTTTATTTGAGGTGGCCGACCGGTGATTTGATACGGCCGACCGGTGGTATTCGCCGCGAGATCAGGCTACAGGTGGCAGCACCGTCGCCGCGTTAGTCTGGATTGGTGATCGGCGTTACGTATCCAAATGTACACAGAGGCAACGTCACTAGCCTAGACCTAATCTAGTAACGTTGCACAGAGACGCTTCGTTGCCAGCGGTTTAAACAGATTGTCGTCGAATAAAGCGCGTTGACGGCAGCCAATGGTTTGTTATTACGTGTGAGAGAAGCGCTATCTGCCAATGAATGGGGTACTGGCACTAAGCGACAGTCGTGTTTTTTGGCACTGCGCTCGATATTTTTTCTTGTTTTACTTGTACGTGTTTACCTTGTGTTCTCCCTATACAACAGCAATGGTGTACTTACTCCTTGCTCGAGCGGCTAACAAAAAGAAAAAGCCTTATTTCTGCGTAATGAACTGAAGTATAACTTTGTGCACTCTGCTTTTCTGCTTGAACGTATACGTATCTGCATTTTTTTTTCATTTTTGTAATTTTAACCGGCCTTTGCAGACGCTAGTTCATGCTTTGCGGTAGCACAAGGATTTCGAACTCTCTGACACTTCACGAGACGGTGTCGCTTAAATTCTGCATTCACACCTCGATATTTAACACTTAATTTGTTTAGGACAACGCTAAAGGCACCATGTGATGTGCTTGAACCACAAAGTGGTACCCACATTGAAATAAGTTTGGCCAATGGACGGTACGATGATTACATCGAGCGCCAAACCGACACGTGCATGCATTCACTTATTAGGGTGCATATAAGCCTCGGAAAGTGAAATGTTTGTGTATATCGTCTAGGCATATGTACATGCACTTGAGACTGTGCTAATACGACAGAATAAGCCGACCTCTGAGGACGCGCATGACGTTAGCGCATATGCAAACACGTTGTGGCTAGCAGACAACGCCATCCACACTATATACGGGATTTCATCCTCTCGCCGCTAGGTGCCGGCTCTGTTCGATATCTAGGCCAATAGGAACGGCTTAAATGGCGATCTCTCGAGTTTGAAACCTTGCAGTGCTATCACTGTCCTCGTTTTCACCACGCCGGTGATTGTTCACCAGCACGAAAGTGTAAAAAAAAAAAAGAAAAACGCTAGGATTTAAATGTGAAGACTCGACTGTTAGAAAAAATTCAAGGAGGAAAAAGCGTTGTCGCTGTTCTATATACGGCAGAAGCGTTCGGAAAAAGACACGGCATAGATTACGTAGACAAACCGCTTGCACGCTTGGACAAGCGCTAAAGAGCGATCCACCTGATGGACCATTCTATAATAGGGTGTAGCAGTGAAACTTGCAGATCTATTAGGCGAGTATAAATGGTGCAGGTCATACATTTCAGAAGGTATATGACCGACCGCCTTCCCTCGTTCGATATTTGCGCACACAGTGCATGGCTAAGCGCATTGTTTCGGCGGTTCGAGAGAGCACCATTCATAAACTATGGCGCAAAATCAATTTTGCGTCCTAAAACAATGAATCATGCGCTCGCAATCCATTTCCGTCGTGTCGATCGATATGCGGGCTGCCAGAGCTTCCGCACTGTGGCCGTTAGTTAAGTCAACGTAGCAGCGTAAGTGGAAATGTGTGGAAAAAAATGATGGACACCGCAACCTGTCAGTTGAAAGCAAGTCAAGGTCCATGCCAGAGAAGTTGTCTTTGTTGCTGTCGCGAGCACGCGTGATAGGAAAGCAATGGTTGCTGAATTCTAGCGAACTAAACAATACCTTGTTAGCTGATCCTGTCCGATCAGGGATTTCAAGCGTTGCGTTTTATATCGCAAAGAAATTGAGACGCTCATTCGCGCACGGAACATATATAGCAAATGTGCCTCAGAACAGTGCGGCACTTTAAATTTCTCGGAACAAAGCCATCGCGACCAAAAACGACGCCGCTTCTAAGCGCAAATCTTCCTACTGGACTGAGGACTCGACCCACGACTAGGACCGTTTCAAACGATCCTGCGGTTTCTCTTCATTTTAATAGATGTTTGCACTCTCGCTCTCTCTCGTGCTGCACGATATCGGAACACCGTTTACCCTTTCGAAAAGAAATCATAGTGCCCAAAAAAGATCATTACGTGGGCAGATGTATCCAATCGAACATCGTTGCTAATGAAAGAAAGGGCCTTTTGATTAAGTTTGGCGCCCCGCCACGGTGGTCTAGTGGTTATGGCGCTCGACTGCTGACCCGAAGGTCGCGGGATCGAATCCCGGTCGCGGCGGCTGCATTTTCGATGGAGGCGAAAATGTTTGAGGCCCGTGTACCTAGATTTAAATGCACGTTAAAGAACTCCAGGTAGTCGCAATTTCCGGAGCCCTTCACTGCGGCGTCTCGCATAATCTTGTCGTGGTTTTGGGACGTTAAACCCCAGGTATTATTCTTCTTCTTATTATTTGATTAAGTTTAGCGGGTTTTACGTGCCCATAAAGCACGACATGATTAATAGCCTCGACGTGTTTCGCCCCAATGGAAGTGCGGTCACCGTGAAACGGGATCGAACCCGCGCCCTAGCGCTTAGCAGCGCAACGTCATAGCCGCTAAGCCACCACGGCGGATCAGGCCTGCTCAGAACTTAAGTTAACGAGAGTTGCGATGTGGCCTTGTTGGCAAGGCATCCTGCATACGTTCCGTCTTGCGCGGGTAAAAGACGGGACGAAAGAAGACACGCAAGGAGTCTTCTTTCGTCCCGTCTTTTACTCGCGATTAGCAGCAGTGCAGTAGCAGTAGTGCAATATACGCGCGAACGCGGTATGCACAACGACACCGAAGAGCAGCAGTCGTGGGAGGGAACGCAGCAAGCGCACGTTTTGGGTCCCGGCGGTCGGCGTCCGAGATGCGGCGGCAACTTGGACGACTTTCCAGCGTGTCCGACTAATGAACGACAAAAGGGACGGTCGATGCAGGTTGCTATATTTCGACCAAAGCATCGTTAGGGGGCGCAATCGATGATCGCGCACGCCGGTACCGAACAGCCGCTCGCAGGGAGTATCGAAGACAAATCTCGATTGCACTGTTTAGGCCGAGCTTCCGCGGCCACCGGCGCGTTCCGGCTGCGGGCCTCGCGGTTATCGATGGGCATAGCCGAGCGAAGAGTATAGTGAAAAGAAGAAAAATTATCGAGGTGATTGACAGTCAGCTATGCTTGTGATATCTCCCGCTGGTTTCTTTATTTTTTAAGGAAAACTTCAACTTCACTAAGCCAAAGAAAAAGAATAACAAAAACACGAAAGACGCGGTCATAGAATATGTATATATACACGCGAGCTTGTTACGCTGAAAGGTTGTTCGTGAGACAAAAAAAAAGATCAGGTTGTCATAGCGTCAAACATTTATAGTGACGGCGGCCGGCCTGTGGCAAAATGATTTACGAGAGAAGAGTTTTGTAAATTCGGCCACAGAAGATGACACTGCGCTTGTGTCGCTTGATATTTTTGTGGGCGTCTTTACAAGGAACGTATGTGGGGTCATATTTAACTTTATATTGGAAACAAAGAAAATAGAATGCGAAAGTGTCCTTTTTCTTTTCGTGAAGCAATAAAAGTTCCTAGTAGTGTCTATTGTTTAACATAACCCTTAGAATTCATTATGGCACAACTTTGAAATTTAAACAATACCACCACTCTCATGTCAGTTCACTTAAAAAAAATATTGAGCTGCTTGACTTCTGATTTACTACCGCACACCGGAGACTTAACGCAGGCATGTAGAAAACTTCTCCTTGTTTTACCGCGCAATATAATCGTTACCTTCAGAGGTAGCGCTCTTGTGGCGTTCTGCAGCTAAGCAGAAAGTTATGGGTTCGATTGCTGGCGGCAGTATCTCATTGGAGACGCAGTCAGAGAAAAACGTTGGAGTATTTGGAGATGGAGCACGTGATAAAGAACACCACACAGTGAAAACGATTAGAGAGCCTCCCTTTCTATATGCTGTACATTATGTCACGCAAGCTGCTCTGAGACGTTGAAATCCATGAATTAATATAGACAGCGCCGTCACTAATGTTGGGCCACGTAAACCAGACTTTAGCCTGAGGCTAAAAGAACCCCAGGTGGTCAAAATTACCGCGGAGCCTCCACTAGGCTGCGTGCTTCATAATCAGGGCCCGTATTCACAAAAAATTGTCTAGCGATTGGTGTAGTTCTAAATCCTGCGCTAAATGCAGCTCAACTACTGTGAAACCTGAGGAACTGCGTAGCACGGGAACCCAGCGATTCCCCTTCGTAGAGTTCCCACTGTTCGGTTTACCAAACCGTCGATGACGTCAATGTTTGAGGTAATCACGTAGGGTTTCCCCGGCACGAGTAGAATCTTGTTTGGGAGATTCGCAAACTCGCGCTTATCGACTTCCTTCTTGTTATGGCAGTTGAGATACGTGTCGTATGCAGCGAGTTCCGTCAGGTTGTTTCCCCCTTTAGATGTAGCAACAAAGACGCTGCAGAAGCGCCGATGGGAGGAGCAATCGCGCGCTTGGCAAGGCAGTGGCGCCCTCTCTTGCGCGGCGCGGGAGACAGCCGTATGTTTTGGAAGCGTTTTTAGCTACTTTAAGTTAATAATTGCGATTACTTCTTAGTTTTTTCTGTTAATTATATTATTTTAGACCTTGTTCAATTAGTTGAACCCGGCTTTGAGCATTGCTAGCCTTGTTTTATGCCTGTATTGACCACTTAATTTTCAGTGTGATTGCAGTGCTCTGTGACGGAGTTCCGTGATATATATATATATATATATATATATATATATATATATATATATATATATATATATATATATATATATATATATGAAACATCGCAGAACGTTTTGATTGATTAGTTAGAAAATTTCCTTGCTTAAAACAAAATTACACTTTTCAAACTTTCTGTATGTGATACCAACAAAGAATACTAAACGACGATGTACGAGGGGGTGCTGAAAAGTTACTGGCTTTATTACCTTTCGCTCAGAATTGAAACAAAAACGTAGCATCATGTGAAAGCTTGATATCTTGTTAAAGAATTCTGCAAGTATGAGGTGTGTCTGATTTTCATAATTAGTGTCAATTTCAGACAGAGCGTAAGATGGCAGAGGTGTAAGCAGGTTTCTTGTAGGGGAAACTACCGGGCGTCACGAAGTTGTTGTTTCTCCAGGAAAAAAGTCTACAAAGGACATTCAGACTGAAATGTCAGAAACACTAGGTGCAGGGGCG
Organism: Rhipicephalus sanguineus; assembly: GCF_013339695.2. Lineage (NCBI taxonomy): Eukaryota > Metazoa > Arthropoda > Arachnida > Ixodida > Ixodidae > Rhipicephalus > Rhipicephalus sanguineus. The sequence continues at coordinate 63,567,882 of NC_051176.1, forward strand.
TAGCCAGGGGGGGGGGGACTTGGGGGGGTTCAGACCCCCCCGGAAATTTTTCGATTTTGCATGTGCATATATACACGCACACATACAAACGTACCCACGAACATACAAAAAAGATGGTTGAACCCCCCCCCCCCCCCCCCGAAAAGAATTTCTGGCTACGCTTATGACTAGGTGAGAAGTGTCCTTCCTATAGCACACTCAAAAGATGGCTCTCTCATTTCAAGACATGACAGTTTACCATTGAATATGAGCCGCGTAGTGGCCGCCCAACAACCTCGAGGGATACAGTAACACGCTATGCTGTCTACAAGCTGATTCTTGATGATAGGCGAATATCTGCCAGAAATATAGCCCGCTTCCTTGGAATCTGCCGGGCACATGTTGGTTCCATCGGCGCTAATATCCCACACATGCGCAAGCTTTTAGAAAAGTGGGTGCCGAAATGTTTGAACAGCGAACAATGAGCATACGCACACGTCCAAAGTTCTTGCTGCCAAATTCAAGACCATGCGTTTCCAAGTGGCCCACCATGGCTATTATTCACTTGACCTGGCCCCTTATAACTACCACTTGTTTTCTAATTCGAAGAAAAACTCGAAGGGGCATCATTCTGACGACATTGTTTTTAGTGCACTGAGAAAGATGGCACAACAATGAAGAAAGCGCATCTGCTTGAGGGGGGGATTACTTTGAATAACTGCGTCATTTTAAACTGTGACTATACACTTTTTGTGCAAAGCGAGGAACCTTTCAGCACCCCTTTGTATAAGCCATATTTCTACTTGGACCGCTATACTGCGAAAACAAAGCCGCAATATGGGTCAGTATTCAATTTTCACAACTTCGTCACAATTTTGTCTCAAAGTTTCTGCTTCATTCGTTCCCGAAGTATTTTATATTTTATTATATGAATTTATAGGGCCCGCAATATGAGTATATTCCTCGAAATTTTTTTTTTACTTTATCTAAAAAACTTGAAAACGGGGAACCCAGCCTTCAACAGACACGTACACAAGAAGAGAAGAAAGACGACTACACACGCTGGGACTAACAGCAGTTTAATGGAAAACATCTACTCGAAAAGGAAAAAAAAAAAAAAAACGCGCATGCGCCCTCAAGAAATCTTAGGTGGGAGGGGGAAAAAGGGGGTGAACATTTGACAATCGACAAAGCACACTCATAACGCTGATGCGCTTTAAAAACATTGCAGATAAAACGCTGCTTGTGGCACCTTCTACTTACGTTTGTCTAAAAACGTCACCTCTTTTTGTGATAGCGAGAGGGAAACACGGTCCGGCTCGTTGCTTACGCAACGAGCCGGACCGTGTTTTTGCATTTGATAAGCCTCCATTATTTCCCTCTGACATTTCGTGGATCCCTTACCAATAATTTCAGTGTCGTTAAAAATGGCTGAACACCCGCATGCTCTGCAATGCGCAGGCAAGTTCGCGCCTCCTCCTGAAGTGACTGATGCCTCATGTTCTTTCAGGCGCGTGTTCACACAGCGCCCCGTCTGTCCTAGCTGTACAAGTGTCCTTAGATTTTCTTTCTTCAATGTTCGCACAAAGGCGTGACAACTTGCATGGCGCCGAGAACACTACTCGTACACCATGCCTCGTACACCATGCCTCGGTGCAACTTTCTTGACACTGTGTGAAAGCTTATGAATATATGGAAGGACTTCCACTCGCCTATGGTCCTCATTTTGCCCGGAGCGTGGCATAGCACCTATTTCTTTCTTTAGCTTCTTCATTTTTGTTTCGGCTACCGCCTTTAGGACGGAGTCTGGAAAGCCTGCCGCCTTAAGACGCGTCACTTGCTCATTGAAGCTTTGCTCCATTGAGTGGTGACAGCTTTTCTTGAGAGCATTGCCAAAACACAGGTTTGCTATGCCACGCTTGACAAGCTTAAAATGTGATGAATTGAACGGCAAAAGCTGTTTTTTAGTGCGCGGCGCATACATCCAACAAACGTGCCCTGTGTTCGAAAAGATTAACTTCAAATCTAAAAACCTAATCTCGTTGTCTGATGCCAGTTCCTTGGTGAAATTTAAAAGGTTACTACATGATTTGAATGGGTTTAAAATGTCACATGATACATCTTCTAGGTCAGTGGGGATCTTCAAGTTTAACAAAATCAGGAAATCATCAACATACCTGAAGACCTTAACCCCCCTGTCGTCAATCATCGAGCTGCTTAGGGCATTGTCAAACTTTGAAAGAAATATCTGGCACAGAACCGGCGTCACGCTCGACCCTATACGCTCATAAGCTTTCACAGAGTGTCAAGAAAGTTGCATCGAGGCATGGTGTACGAGTAGCGTTCTCGGCGCCATGCAAGTTGTCACGCCTTTGTGCGAACATTGAAGAAAGAAAATCTAAGGACACTTGTACAGTACAACTAGACACTCCTCCAAATTCGTTGACTGCGTCACTAATGTAGTGTATCGCATACCACTTTCATGTGGTGCGCTGTGTGAACACGCGCCTGAAAGAACATGAGGCATCAGTCACTTGAGGAGGAGGCGCGAACTTGCCTGCGCATTGCAGAGCATGCGGGTGTTCAGCCATTTTTAACGACACTGAAATTATTGGTAAGGGATCCACGAAATGTCAGAGGGAAATAATTGAGGCTTATCAAATGCAAAAACACGGTCCGGCTCGTTGCGTAAGCGCACCTTCCCTCTCGCTATCACAAAAAGAGGTGACGTTTTTAGACAAACGTGAGTAGAAGTTGCCACAAGCAGCGTTTTATCTGCAAGGTTTTTAAAGCACATCAGCGTTATGAGTGTGCTTCGTCGATTGTCAAATGTTCACCCCCTTTTTTTCCCCTCCCACCTAAGATTTCTTGAGGGCGCATGCGCGTTTATTTTTTTGGTTTCCTTTTCGAGTAGATGTTTTTCATTAAACTGCTGTTAGTCCCAGCGTGTGTGGTCGTCTTTCTTCCCTTCTTGTATACGTGTCTGTTGAAGGCTGGGTTCCCCGTTTTCAAGCGATGTGCGAACAGGCCCAACACCAGACTCTTCTAAAAAACGTTAAACATGTAGTATTTTGCGATGTTCGTGATAGTCAAAAATAATGAAAATTGAAACAAAAACAAATACACTTTCACAGTCGTAGAAGGCCGGCGCCTTCAGATTAAGAAAACAATTGTTTCCTAGTAATAGCTCAAAGCAGTGATTTTGTACAAAGTTCTGCGCGACAAGGTTCGACTTTCACACGCGAAGTTCGAAGCGCAGTCTGGGCATCAAAATTCTTTTTCCTGAAAAATACTGCCTCAATGACAACTTGTAACCTTGACATATACTACCACGATTTTTTTTTTCAGCATGATGGGAGATGGCTGAAAAACAAACCCACGAGGCCCACGTCTGGAATGGCCCATATATATGGGCAGATATTTCGAACACGACATGCGTTTTAGCACAATTTATTCACACGTTTCAGCCGAGGCTTCTTTGGGGCCTAGAAAAAATACCGATTGAAAGGAGATGCGGATGGATGTAATGAGGAGAGCGCGCGGATGCATATTAAAGCGTACATACACTGTGCTCAGAAACTTAGCTTCGTTTAGTGTACTTATATGTATACAGAGAATAATGCACTACCGATGAACGACTAGTGGAGATCTACGAAATTGCCCAAGCTAGTGGTGATTCGCGCTTTTTGAAGAAACTTCCGGATGATGAACATCCGCAGTGAAACATTGCATGCGACCGGCACGCACTGTAGATGCCACGATTGCGACTACGAGTGCGGTAAGCGCGTGTCACGTCCTTCTCTTTCAATTGTCTTCTTGCGCGACTCACTTCAAGAGCTGGCTGCACAAGTAAAAGGAGCAAATGCAGAATCGTAATTAAGATCAGTCTCTCTTATATTCACTCGCTAAAATAATTCAGGCAGGACGAAATCATAAATAGTGCGAGAAGCGTCCTACGGATTCTGTCCTGGAAGAGAGGAGAGAAATCGCGGTTCAGTCACTATAGGCAAGCGGGACCGTGAAGTGAAATTTTGCGCAGTATGTGAACGCTATGTCTTGGTTCACGCGCGGTACTGCGTACGTGACATGCCCTTTTTAGGTACGCACGGCTAATGCTATGCATCTCGGGTGTGATGAGGAAGACGAGTATACTATTGCATTCGTTAAAGCAGAAAGCTATGGCTAGCCGATTTGAAATTTTAACAGCGCTAAAGAACAACAACACACCACGAAACCTAATCTAGTTTTACTGAACACAGACAGAGCTATGAACAAAAATGCGGTGGATTCGTATTGTCCTTTTCTCATCTATTGTGTCCGTGTTCGCACGCCTTACCTGCTTTCACGATGAATACGCACCAGCTAGTTGAAATTTCTGTCGCTGTAGTACTTTGAGATTTGAGTTTTCGCTTACTTATCTGCACAAACGAAGCGCCATTGCCTCGTTTACAGTCCTCCCTCCCCCGGACAGTCCACCAGCATCGGACAGTCCAAGAACAGCACCGGAAAGTCCACCATTTGTTTAATTGCGTCATATATACCGATAACTGCTCATTTCAGACACTGAATGAAAGAAAAAAGTGGTTTCACGTGTTAGAAAATTATTTATTAGATTGGAGCATTAGGTAGAATTAGCTTCGAAGCATTAGCTGAAATGTCTGATTGTTTAATTTACCATCCTTATAACTTATCCAGTACGTCAGTGACGGTGAATCTTGAGGCTTTCGCTCCACCTGAAAGATAATTTAATCTAGAGAAAGAGGGGGAGGCTGGCTTGGAGAACGTGTCTTCTGAAAAGTTTAACGGAGTACTTGGAAGCCGTATTGGTTTTAATATCTTTTATGGCCTCTAATAAGCCTACCTCGTCATAGCATAATATATCTATATATACTCAAGAAAACTGAGTTCATTGGATGCTCTTTTCTGAAAGATGTATGATGATACGTGGGTGGCTAAAGACGGACTCCTAGCCGTTGAGCAGTTCGAAAAAGAAGCGTCTCGTAAATATAAATACGTACATAAGAGCCCTATAGGAGCAAAGGAATAGCGGCTGACGCTGTTAGTTCGAAGTGTACTATTTCTGGACGCACAAGCAAATAGTGCATTTTGTGTATGGCTTCCAGTATGTTTATTGTGTTATGTACTGGCGTGCATCTCAGCCACTGCGGACGCATTAGATGGCCAGTTCGACGTCATGACATTTGATGCCTTCGAACATGAGAGACGAACATCCGTCAATAAACTGAATTCAGTGACGGGATGAAGCGAATGCGAACGTTTAGTGATCAACAAAATATGTCGCTGGCTCTATCGACATTTCTTGTTTGACCGCTGTGAGCCAGATTTGACATTTCTTTCTTTGGCGAACGTGACGTACGTATGCTTGGTCTTTTTCATAATGCCCGATAGATCTCCACTTTCTGAACGCGAAGTAAAGCGCTCTGCACCCTGGTCGACAAACTTGGCAATCGTTTTGTTGGGAGAACGAGGCCCCAGTACTCACCAAAATATTTGACGCTAGAATTCTACATAAGAAAAAGTTTCAGCCAATCCTGATGCTGCGCATATTAAAACTAAAAGTGGCCAGCCAGCGGACAAGTCATCCCCTGTTTCCACATTCGCGATTATTTTCGTTCGTATGTACTCTCTGCCATTGGCGAAAAGCGCCTCTTTATTCTTGATTGTGTAAGAATTGTGTGTTGGCACGAACAAAGTGGGTACAGTCTTGATTTTCTTTTTTGAGGGTTACGTGAGCATGCGAAACCATCTTGCACGACAACTCATTATGGTAATCCAAGAGAATAGCAACGAAAATTAATTAGTTTGTCGGCTGCTACATTCATAAAGCGTTCATAGTGCGAAATGAACTTCCGTCGTTGTACAGTGCAATTGCATATGGGAAAGACGAGCGCGCGTCAATTTCAGCTTGCGTAACGGGAGACATCCGTCAAGCGCTATCATTATTTTTATTTCGCTGCTGGTGCAGGCGCAGTATTTCAAAGGAAAAATGCTCACCAACCACCGGCATGATCGCTCTCTTCGGGAACTCTGGCGCGTGGGTGAATGCAGTCATCCCGTGCAAGTCTCAAGCTTAGATTTGTATTCTGTCCATAAGTAAGCGACGTTTGTTGGTATATCGAGGGTGTAAGCTTACATTTAGCGTCAGAGTAGCCTCGACTGCTCAATGACTGCGGTATAGTGGTGCCGTGAAGTCAGAAGGCGAACAGTAGAAGTTCCCTATACATTTCGCTTGCCATGAGCCGTTGTCTTTGTGGCATCACATTTTTCCTTCTTTCGCATGTCTACGTTGACTTGGTGAACGCGCGCTTTTGTGATGTACTGCCGCCGCGGTGGCTCCGTGGTTACGATGCTCGGCTGTAGAAAGTCGCGGGTTCGATCCTCTCACGGCGGTCGCATTTTCACTGGGGCCAATTGTTAGAGGTCCGTGTGGGATGTCAATGCACATGAGATGGTCGAAATTATCCGGAGCCCTCCACTACGGCGTCTCTCATGGCCTGCAGAGTCGCTTTGGGACGTTAAACCCCATAAAGCAACCAAGCAACCAATTTCGTGATGTTTCGATAGACGGGTCTAACGAAGCTGAGTTTCTCACGTTTTCGCATCTAAATTTTAAAAAAAGAAAAAAAAATCAGTTTCATTCTAAAAGGCTGGGCGTGGAAACACAGACAAAAGAAAAAAAAGCCAAGACACCACAAACGCGGCGTTTGTGGTGTCTTGACTTTTTTCTTGCGTGCGTGTTTGCACGCCCAGTCTTTTAGAATGAATACTTAAGCTCTCTGTTAATATAGGTTCAGTTTATTTCACGTCCAGCTCTGTTGGATATTGACCACTTAAATTCAGACCAGCACACTTTTGGTCCGGCCAGTACTATATTGCAGCGAAGTATCACTAACGCTTCCATTCTTCTTTAACTGCATTATAAGAATTTCCACTGTAAATTGATTTAAGGAAGGAAGCCCCATGAACAAATAAGGTTTTCTGTCTTTGGAAACTTGCTCTTATTTCAATATCCAGCTTGTTTCCGTCTGCTTGCTTCCTCTTTTTTGTTTTTTTTCTCCTTTTTTTCAGAAAATTCTTATAATGCACTCAACGCAGAACCGACTAGCCCAAATTTCAGCTCTATGCTTCCATTGTACTTATGCTAAGCGTCAGATCACTTGCACCTAAGTGGTCGCAGACACATTCCCTCACTATCATCACGAATGCATAGCTGAAGCATGCCCAAAAGAATTTTCTCTTTTCTAGCGCCCAAAGATAGTCAGCTGTGAATGCGTTGACGGGATGGTGCTTCCCGGCTGACGCGTAACGAGCCTCGCTGTCTAGTGTCTACGCGCGCATTAAGTCGTCTTTGTTTAATTAGGCACGAGCGCCGGCGGCCGCGTGTGGAACCTCTCTAGAGCAGCGCCCCAGTTAGGACACTGGTTTCCTTGTTGACGAACGCGTTCATTCAAGTGGCCGGGGTGCAAGTGGGGCTTAGTCACGCAACTGTTATTCTCGGCTCCAAGCTTCGTGGCCCCCGTATATTAGAGGAGCGTCGCGGGGGCCTTGAACTCTGACCGGCGCCGAAGGGCCGACCCGTCGTCGCTGCGGGTTCAAAGCACCCGCGGAAAATGCGCGCCCCGATGACGAGCCATCGCGTCGAGGTCGTCGTGAGGAAATAATCCCGGAGCCGAGGAGGTTTGCGTGTTCGGAAGGAATGAACGATTTATGGAGAGGTTAACCAGCCTAATGTGGCTGGAAGTCGCCTAATTCGGACGTGTAGCTAAATTAACAAGCCTCTGAAACCCTTCCAAGAAGTGCGCCGTTGCTCTTTATGCTTCTCTTTAGAGCACACACACAATATAAACCGATCGGGTTCGATAAAAATGAGCAGGGTTGTGCGGGTAGCTTTAATTATTCTTCTAACAGCCTCGAGCTTGGTCTGCTGCCGGGCTTGGTTCACGTGCATACCGCCCTCAAGAGAGAACAAAATGTTGCAGATCGTTATTCGCAACTTTCAGCTACTATAAAAGCAGTGCTTTTTGCGCTGTTTTCATCGCAGTAACATGTACCAACTGGACCTTCAGTAGGCGTGCGCAGGGTTCCCCTTCGGGGGGGCAAAGCGGGCGAAGGTTCATCGCAGCGCGCCCCTCCCTATTAAGTCAATGTATGAGGCAGACTTTGCCCTCCCCCCCCCCCCCTCTTAGGTGACAAGGGGGGTGTTCTGTCGCATTTCCCTTTCGACAGCCCTAATGCGGCCGCCGTGGTCCGGCGCCATTATCTTTTGCTGGCAGCGTTTTCAATGCGAGAGCGACGGGGTGCCAGTGGTCACGTGGGAGTTTTTGCGTGCTATTGGTTCTTCCCATTAGGTCACGTGTCGCCCACACGGCTCTTCCCACTAATGCACCAGAAATATTTACGAGATTGTTTTGCTGTTCATGCTTCCTTTAGCCGCCACCTGGAAGAATTCGGCGCTTCGGGAAAAAAAGGACGCTAATTTGGGGCGGCGAGCGTGTGCGGTCAGTACAGTGGCATTGCCAGGGGGTAGCACAGCGGGCCCGTCTTTCCCCCCGGAAAACAGGGGCATGTAGGGAAGGGTGTTTCAGCTCTACTAACGTGAAACCTGGGGAGGGGTGAAGCACGCAGTGTGCGCCGGTGTTTCCCACAGCAAAATATTCACTCTTTACTGCTTTATTGCCACCGGTCCACTAACGCACCATCACTTTGCTGATATGTTTGAAGAAGTGGTGTTTCGAATAGATGACTTTACCGTAGAGATGCACGTTTGTGTCTCTGATTTTATATAAAAAACTTGAGCGCCTTGGTAAATTTAGTCAAGGATTCTGACACCGCTGCTAAGCCAAACATAATGTTTTAGGCAGTAACGACGAATCTTTAACTCATAATATGCATTGTATGGACGGGTGGCAAGTAGCGAGATTTACCCAATTTTTGTGGCGCATACCCGTTTATGATGAACCGTGACGACGACATGACACGCCGAGACCCTATAAGGTGCTTCGCCCCTAAAATTTCTGCTTACGTCCCGGCGTCAGTATATTCTAGCGACCTTAGTATAGGCGGCAGCTGTGATGACCGTTGTCGAAGTGCTTTTTCTACAAATGTAAATGCTCTGAAATAAAAAGAATTGGAGGACGCTTGAGCTTCGCCTTCAAGAGCAGAACGCGATAGCGTAATCTGGCCCCGTGTGCATCGCCTTCTCAATTGCTCGCTTCGGTTCTCGGCGGATGCCTCAACCGCGCCGCAAGGGAACGAACGTCTCTGCACGCAACATTGGCCGTTTGAAACTATCCTAGAATGCCTACTGCAAGTAGAGTTGTGCAGTGCCCACTACTCCATAATTCTTCCGTTTGCGAATCAGCGAAGGGCCCACTACGCGTCCGTAAGGCAACACGCGAACCTACGTAGCTGCTCGCTTTGTTGATGCTTTTGCAGCTGATGATGATTAAATATGTCTGAGTGCTTTGTAACGGGTGGGCCTTTAAAACACCCACTTGTTGCGCAATTCACATGTTTTGACGCCTGGCGCGGTTCTACGCTTCTGCCACGCAATATTACATGTGTTAAGGAGACTCCTCCCACTACATGGCATTCATGTAGTGTTTTTCTTTCCCAAGAAATTTCAAGCAACGGCGTGGCTCAGTGGTAGAACACCTGCTTGACACGCAGAAGGCCTGGGTTCGATTGTCGCTCGAGCCGAATATTTTTTATCAATTTATTTTATTTGCATTTTCCTCGATTTTTCGGTCGCGCACAACGCTGATTTTTCGCTCACAACCAGCTGCGCCTACACCGACCGTGACACCGGAATTTCTGCGAAACGAGCTGTTTAATGCTATCGCGTTAAAACCAGTGTACCTTCATCGAACAGTTACCTCCTCCACACGAGCATCAATCCACGAAGAATACGTAACGGGTGTAGTAGCCGATGGGCATGCACATTCCTTCTGTATGCTGCGTGGCACTGCGCATACAATATACATGAGAAGAGGGAGGTGTGGGCAAATAGCAACACATTCCACCTGGATCCACACATGCTCTTACGTAGTACTGTTGTAATAGCGCCAGTGTTCTTGAGCATGAACGAGGAGAGCGCACTTAGAAACAATGCGCCCTGGTAAGGATTTTTTTTTTTGAGGATTCATGCTTGTTTTCCCAGTTTTTTCGGATGTTTTCGTACAGTGTACATTGTTGTAAAAGATTACGTTATGTACATACTGTTTTATTTCACTATCTTGGCGTGCTGTAGTGTGCCTGTATTTTTTAAGTATGGATCCCACTCGAGTTTCGATATAGGTGTTTTGAAACTTGCCGCTTGTTTTTGTTTTTTCGTAATGTTTGTGTGTAAATTTAAGTATACTGTTTTATTGCATGAAATATTTTATTTCAGTGCAATATTGTTTTAGTGTGTCATTGTTTCCTTCGTATAGAAGATCAAGAGCGGAATTCGCAAAACTTTCGTGATTTTTGCCATTGACCGGCCGGCTTCGCTAATCATATGCCCAACATCAAGATTGGCTGAAATATTCTCTTACGAACATTTTTATCGCAAGGTGTTTTTGTGAATACCGATCCAGCTCTTTCTAAAAACAAGTTGCCAGTCTGCGTAATAATTTTTATCAGCTTTTGCCCTCCACGACTTCGTTCCTTTTACTCGGAGGCACCACTCCAAGTATTCATTTGGAAAAGAGCGCGTGTGCTGGTTGCAGTCCATAATTTATGTGTTGAAGCAGGTTTCATAACAGCGGCAAATGCCTGTAGAAATTGCATTAATGAGAACTAACAGACAATAACGCGAGGAAGGTATAGGGCATGTTATTTGCATTAAATTATATAAATGTGAAGAAAGCAAAGTGGGCGAAGAGATAACTTGCCTGCCAGCAGGGACCAAACCTACCGCTGTCTTTTTTCTTTTTAACAAGACTGTTTGTTGGCCTAGTTGGTATTTACTTAAGGACAAAATTAGGCCGCGAATTAGAAGACACACACAAAGGGAGGAACACGATGACAGGACGAGCGGCAGTAGGATTCATTTAATTGAAGTAGACAAGGCAATAAAACGTCTTAAAAACGTTTTTTTTTTTCTTCGAGTTTGGTGGCGCACAGGTTACCGCCTCCTTATAAATGGGGCGCTCACAGCATCCATCCACCCATCGCTTTGAAAGACACAGACACGTCTTTCTGTAACCACATCGAGTGGCGAGAGTGATGAGTGGGAAAATCAGAGAGGAGATCAGTACGCTCCTCAGAATTCAAATAAAAGAAAGGAATAGAGAAGGAAACTCGCGATTCGGCATCGACCATGCGCCCGCGTCTTCCAAGGCATCAAGTGGAGATTTTTATGACCACTCGGAGGTGGGGGACCGTGCACCGACACAGCCACGCTCCGTCGGCCGGCGAGGGGCAAGGATACTTCCGTGCAATCCTGTAGACATGAACGCGTGCACGGCCGCGCGACTTCATGGGAAGATCCAATAGCACGCAAGGGTGCTTGGCGCGACTGTTGCCACCCTCCTCACTCTCCTTTTTTTTCTCTCTCGCCTGCAAAACGGCGTCAGCAAAAGATAATACGCGACCGGGAATGAAACCCGCGCCATCGAGCGCAGCAGCGCTACTGTGGCGGATGATTCTGGTGCATAACGGAGGAGTACCCTTTTCTCCGTCCCGTCCGTCTGCGCGCTGTTTTTGCTCAATATGTATCACCAACTAGCCCAACTTTCAGTCTTGCAGGAGTATTGTTCTACTGCGATCGCTATCATGTTGACACTCCCGGCGGGTTTATGACGTCGCCATCAGCGCCACCGTGTCGTTCTGTATATATATATATATATATATATATATATATATATATATATATATATATATATATATATATATATATATATATATATATATATCTGTGTGTGTGTGTGTGTGTGTGTGTGTGTGTGTGTGTGTGTGTGTGTGTGTGTGTGTGTGTGTGTGTGTGTGTGTGTGTGTGTGTATATAAACCCACAATGCAATATAGTTCAGACCATATTTTGTCTGAAGCGCGCGACCGGAGATTCGTACCTGCGACCCCTGGCTCAGCGGCTGTGCCTAAAAAACTGTGCCTTCGCGAGCGACAAACACATCACAACAGCCTGCCGCCATTGACGCCTACGAGCAGAGGGCGACGCCGTTGCCGATTCCGTCCGCTAACAAGCGTGAGCTCGTCACAGAGCACGCTAATTTTGGCCACAAGATTATACGTCGACATACGTAATTGCCTTTCTCTACGCCCTCGATGTGAAGAGCAAAGACGGAAGCGAAGCGAGCCGGTTGGGGACTGCCAGTGTCGCTGTTGAACTGCGCAATGTAAAGCAAAATGCTCTCGCATCGCGGTTCCCGTTTTCTCGAGCGGCTTGCAAGCGGGCACTGCTCTGAAAAAGTGACGCGTTGGAAGCACTGCCTTACTGAACTAGGAATTTCTTCCCATAAGAGAGAAATTGTAGTTAATATTTTTTGATGCCGCCGATAGCGGCGATGCCGGCAAATACTGGTGATCGGAGCGGCGAGGAACCAACCGGCGGCACTAGCGACGCGACATCACTGGTCTCCCGTGTTGTCCATGGCTGGACCGGACGGATGATAAAAATCTGCCGAGTTTGATGCACGCCGGACGCCCGATCCGACGGCCCGGTACCATTCCGGCTGCAGCGCGTCAAGTGCTGGTTTCATGGTGCGAATTCGGATGCGATTCGCCGTACGGCTGTTTGCGCCAATGTCCACATCCGACAGACGTCCGGCAGGTTCCAACAGCATACGCCGTCGATTCGCACGCCGCACGGGCAACCGACTTGCTGAATGTGGCGGCACGGCTGCCGCGTCGGTCTGACGGCCGCCGCTAATGGCAGCGCGGGACAGATGTGACGTCACGCCGCTGGTGGGACCCGTGTCGATGATCCGTTCCTCGCCTCTTCTATGGTTCCGATCAGCCTACCCGCCCTGGCCAAGGCTCGAGGCATTCGCCGATATCGCCGTTGATGGCGCCATGAGAAAAGATTGGCTAAAGTTTGTTTCTGACGCGAAATAATTCGTGATTGAATAAAATGATGGTTGAAGTGTGCCGTCTCTGCAAGGTGGCGGCCATTTCCAAACCACTAGTGATATCCCCGAGTCGCGCTGGAAGGCCATTTGCGCAGGTAAACAGTGGCACCGACCGTCTCGGCGAATCGGCTCGCTTCGCTTCCACCTTTGCTTTTCACATCGAGGCCATCGAGAAAACCACTTGCACACGTAAACGTGTCACATAAGAGTGCAAGTGTCAATCGTAATGGCAAAAAAAGAAGAAAGAAATGGAGGCAGCTTTGCACTAGTGGTGCCAAGCCTGAAGGAACAGCTGAGCTGGATGGCCCTGCTTGTTTTTCTTTATGTGTCTCTTTCTTTCTTCCTCTCTTTCGTTCTTTTTGCCTCTGTTTTTTTTTCTATTTCTTGATTGTCTCTGTTTATTTCTATCTCTTTCTCTCTATCTCTATTTCTCTCTTCCTGTTTCTTTCTATATATTTTTTTCTCACTGCCGCTGTTCCTGTGCGTTTCTTTCTCTTTCTCTCTCTGTTTCTTCCTCTCTCTATGTTTCTTTCTCCTTCCTCGTTTATCTGTTCTGTGATTCTGTTCTGTTTTTACAGCGAAAGCTGTTATCACATCACAACTGCAGTGGGTAGTTGTCCGCCGCCGACGTCCGTAACCACTATCGCGCGCAATGAGAAAAAAAAAATGAAATAAATAAGAAATATACAGGATCGCGTGGGATTTCAACCCGGGCCCTCTGCGTGGCAGTCGAGTATTCTGGCACAGAGCCACGCTGGTGCTTGAAACTCCTTTGCAAAAAGACCCTATACAATTGTGTAATGTCGGGCAAGGAATCGCGTTAACGTGTGTAATATAGCGGTGCAGAAAAGTCGAATAACGACCGGGCGTCACACAATGCTAATTGCGCAACGAGTGTGTGGCTTAAAGCTTCGCACCCACTACAAAGTGCTCGGCCACAATTCTTCATCGTCATCAGCCACATGCAGCATCGACAAAGTGCACGTAATGCCTTACAGATGTGCAGCGGGTACCTCGCTTATCCGCAGAAAGACGAATAATGGCACAGTGGGTGCTTCCATACCTCACAAAAAATTATGGTTTGTGGCGTAGTGGATACCTTGCATGTGTACTTGTATTAGTTTCCCCAATAGAGTTTAGAATGGGCTCTACACTGTAAAAAATATTTTGTGAAAAAAGCAGAAATTGTCTGGCAGCTCTCTTGCCACAAAATTTCTGTAAAGCTATGTTTTCTATTTTGAAGTTTTCTGTGTTTTAACAGATTTTTTCCGTTTTACTTTACAGAATATTTCTGCATAAACACAATGTTCAGTTTTGTGTTACAGAAAAAACTTGGTTTTCTGTTTTTCTTCTTTCTATTATTTCACTGTTACTTTCACTTTTACGGTACAGAAATTTTATGTTTAAAAACACGTGTCAGTTTTCAGACACTGAAAAAAAACTGTTTTCTGTTCTCATTTATCTGTCATTTCGCTAATAGTGTCTGTTATCGTTTACAGAAACGTTGTCTATAAGTACAAGTTCGGATATCGAGTCACAAAGGTTGTGTTTTCTGTTACTGCCCTCCTGCTGTTTCATTACTGCATTTTAATTCTGGAACATATTTTTTATGCATAAAGATGAACTTATATATATTTTCTTAGGAAAGCATTCCTCAGTACTAAAAAGTAGGCATGTCACTTGCACAAGCGATACGCAAAAATATTTCGTTTAGCCAAATGCAATGGCAAAAACACCAATATATTGCGTTTGCATAATCCAAATATATTCCAATTAAAAAAAATAATATCTGGCGTTTTACAAGGCAAAACCACGATATGATTATGAGGCGCATCGTAGTGGAAAGCTTCGGAAATTTCGACAATCTGTTGTTTCTAACGTGCACTGACATCGCACAGTACATGGGCCTCTACCATTTCGCCTCCGTCGAAATGCGACCGCCGCGGCCGGGGTCGCACCCGCGACTTTCGGGTAACCAGCCGAGCACTGAGCGGACATTGCGAACTTCTTGGAGTTACACCCGCGAGGTGTTGCCTCCAGCACTCTAGTAAATAACTCAATAAAAACAGGCACGTTTCCGTAGATTCTCCTTTCATGATAAAAGAAACGAATCTTTATTTAAGCACAGGAAATGCTACACGTAAACAGCTTCAAAATAATGAAAACTGCGTACATGTTGTCACCGTAGATTCAAACTGGTTTGGAAAATGTGTAGATATACCGTATTTATTCGAATCTAGGCCGTACCTGATTATAAGCCGACCTGCGAAATTCGCAAGGCCAGAAAAAAAAAAACTTAATCATTGTAATCGAATCTAAGCCGACCCTCTCCCCCCCCCCCCCCCCCCCACACACACACACTTTCGCACATTGTTTTTTCGAAAAAAAAAACATCGGCTTAGATTCGAGTAAATACGGTATATTCATAATGACACTGCAAATTTTTCGTTGCAACACTTAGCATTTATAGTCTCGCAGAGCTTTGATTAGGTTGGTCATTTGCGGTGTGAGGCGGCGCTGCTTCCTTGACTTCTCGACCTTGCTCCCTCTGTCAGGGTTGACTGCTGCGGCTGCCCTAAAAACGAATAATGATATTTTTAGGTGCCCCAGGCTGTTGCATGACTATGCTGAACATAATGGACCACACTGAGAACAACATTGATTATGTTGGTAGAGCGCTCAAGAAACCCTCGCATTGCCTCTTTAATGTGTGCGTGGAATCAGTTAAAAAAATAACCTAATGATCCAGATGGAGATTCATTTCTATAAAATTGCATTATGGTTCATGCAATTTCATTTATTGCAGTGTAAAGACTTTAAAGGAAATAATGCTCCTCACAGAGCAAGGTTCATGTGCTTTTAAACACTCACCCAAATACAATATTAGCTCATTAATTATCATTTCACGGGTCCGGAAAAAAACGTCTGAATTAACCGAATGCACAATTATCGAGAGTATCAAGAAAAAAATAAACAAATGACTCTTATATTAATGCATTTTCTTTTTCTTGATGAATGCGCAAATCTAGTACCTGTCTTGCACAAGAGTAAAAGCCACAATTTCTGTCATTAGGTTCATCGTTCACAATGACACCACGGCCCAAGACCCCGTGTATTAAGCCGAAACGTTTTCTCAACCCATCCCTTATTACGTACCTCCGCGAGCAACACCACCACGCCCACGTGATGATCATTTTGTCGCCGAAAAATTGGTCGGTCGTTTGTCCGTCGGAAAATAATTCTTACTTTAATACCAGATCGTTTGTCCGTCGGATAGTAACAAGCGAGTTTTTATGTGAACTTGCGGAGTGCCGCCGAAGGTCCTCACCTTCAACAGCTTCCACCATGTATGAGCTTTGTGACATTGTGCGCGCATAGCCCAAAGTCGAAACAAAGCTACCCTGCTATTAAACAAAACGAAGGTGTTATTAAACAATGCATGTGCTTGCTGGGACCAGAGAACACCGCCGAACTATCCGATTTTTTAAGTGCACACGCATGATTGCATGGTAGGCACTATAGGTTTCACAATTTAGATCTGCTAAAAATTACACTGAAACCATTGTAGCGCGATAGACCCGGACAAAATGGATGATGGGACACCACGGGCACAATTTTCCCCACGGATTTTTTAGCATTGCCCCAGACAATCAGGAAAAGAACATACTCATCCTGAAGCGCATGCGTGCACATGTTCTCCATTGCAAACAATAAGAGATATGAAAAAGTCGTGTGTAGCTATAGATGCCAAATAAACTTGTAGACGTGTTGCTGATGCAATCTGTGCCCATTTTGCTTGCAGGGAATTCTCGCTTAATTGCACCAATCCTCGTCGGTCCTTTGTTTATTGTGTCTCTGTTTCTGCGTTGTGCTCACAATTATGGTATAGCAACTAGCCCGGACACACACCTTGCTCCGGCAGCAGAACTGCATAAAAAGTGCTAGCTCTTATTTAATATACTTAAAATTGTCGTGTCACTTGGTGCCCCTTTGAAATTCTCATTAAACAGTGATTAAAAATACATCACACGTCAACCGTTTCATATACTAACGTTATTACTTAAAATCTTTCATGACCGCTCAGGATTCCCGTAGACAGTTTTACACTTAAGCTGAACATTTCCATTTAGTCATACCCTCCATCAGAACCCTCATTGACTTAGCCAAATGGGAGTGTAGTATCAGATATTGAAAATTCCCCAGTACTTGTCTACTTTGTACTATCTAATGTGGCTTTATCTAAGTTAGTTGCATGAATCTTGTTGAAAAAGTCAGAAAAATCCCATTAAGTTTTACCTTTGTGTGAACTCCAGGGTTAGGCTGACCTCCTTGCGGTACTCAATAGTAAAGGCGAAGTGTGTAAAGAGCATCAACTTGAATGCCTGGCACCGTGTGGTGGATTCGATCACAGCATGGGTATCAATACAGATGGTAAATACCCCGGCAGTCAGAAAGTTCTCTCCTGGAACAAAATATTTCCTGTTTAGAAATATTCAGCAATATATTGCAAATATTCATAACAATACCTTTGGCAATGATGAAAGGGGAGCACGGCATGTCTCCGACGTTATCTTCACTTGCCTGCAATAATAAAAGTTATGAAGTTAATTATGCGATAAGTAGTCATGAAAACTCCTGTACCCTGGACTTCAAACAAACATACGAAGACAATTAAAAAGTTAGACAATATTTTTATTGAACTACAGACATTGTAGATGTGATATAAAATAAAAATAAATAAGTTCTCCCAATATTAGAAGGTAAATAAAGGTAAATTAAAGCAGCGAACAGTTTGAGGAGCAGGCCACTGTCAAATTAATCTCTTACCTTCTGGTAGCTCGAGATGCAGCACCACCTTAGGGCACTATGACACCTTAGGGCTTCCATGACACAAAACCATATAAATCCTTTTGGACTCTTCGTTTTCTCTACAGTCCTATTTTCGTCCTTGGTATCTCGTAGCACTAGCTCAGAGAAGGAACTCTCGGAACACTTTTCTGTGCTGTTCCAATGGGCACTTCGTGCAGAATAGATTCATGTTTTTGTGCAGTGCGGCATGCTTCATGAAACGTGGCACAGTCGTCTTGGTGGTGCCAGAGAGACTGCAGACACACATCGCTGAAATAAATAAAAAACTGCAATTACCGAAAGAAATAGAAAAGTCTGTTATAACGGTAAGCACTTCTGTAAAGCTCTAAAAAGAAAGGAAAGGAGGCTAATGCCTGACTGTAACAGACATTTTTGCCAATTCAGAGAGAATGAATTTTTAACATTAAATGCTATACCTAATTGAAACATATTCTTAATGATTTCAAAAAGCCTTTAAAGGCATGCGCATTTGCACGGACGTGAGGCTAAGCATGCAGACGAATAACATTAGAGCACGTGGGCGAACCTCCATTGTGAACCTCAGTTCACCTCCAGTGAACCTCCATTGCAGAAAGTGTTTACGCAAGGAATCAACAATGCATGCGCAGTCACGTTCGCAATGATGGTTGCTTCACGTCGACTATTTCATTATTTGGGCTAGCGAGCCACCAAGTTGCGATTTCTGTCACACTTTTTTCGTTACCAGGAATTCAATTATAAATGGCACGTGGTGGGGAAATTTGTCCAATGATCTGTATCAATCTGGGAAAACTTGCCACCTGAGATGAAGCAAACTGTCCTTCGTTTTATGAAAAGCAGAGGGTCAATTGGTTAATATTTTTACTGAAAAACGCCTTCGAGTTGGGCTAAGCCATGGGCCAGAAGACGAGTTGCACTGCCTGCAGGGCCGTAACCAGAAATTCTTTTCGGGGGAGGGGTTCAACCGCTCTTTATGTAGTATGTTCGTGCGTGCTAAATTTAACAATTAATGGGGGGGGGGGGTTGAACCCCCACCCTGGTACGCCAATTCCTGCCTATTACGTGCTGTAAACTATACATAGCATGAAATTTGCTTCTCCGCAAAAGAGCAACACAATATATATGTTCAAAATCTATAGAATATTGTAAGTGTTTACCAATCGCAGAACATTTCTAATGAGCAATTCGCTTCATTCAAGGAGTGACGCGCTTAAAGAAGTAGATGTTATTTTTTCAGTGGTAATATTAGCGTAATTACAGTTTGTTTCGCATGGCGTCATTTGGCAGGAAACAGCACCGTCAAATAAACAAAGCCCATCTGTCGCGGTAGCATGGCTCGCAAAACACACAGACCATTCCGTCATATGCCAGTCGTCTGAGCTGTTCGGGGGACGCTGTTATCTGCCAAGCTGCTCTTTTTGTGGCCTACATGTCGTTAGGGCGGAGGTATAGAACGGATGTCCTTCTAAAGCTGTCGACCAAAACATGCACAAGGTTTCTTTTTTTTTTTTTTCAAACGCCCTAAACCTCACGCGCGAGAGAACGTGCGCCTCAAAGAGCTAAAAAATTTTGCGTTCAGCGGCGAACACATCTCGTACACACATCTCAAACACACTTGGTTGCGTCATTCAAAATTTGTGACGGTACTTTTGTTCGACGATGGAAGTCTAATAACTACTGCCGCCAAGCACTGGTGAACAAAACGGGCGAGAGCCAACGAGATTCATTCGCCCTTCAATACGCCACTAAAAACAAAGTCCGCCTCTCCGAAAACCGGGATTCTTTAAGGTAGTCACGATCGATGTCCTCAATAAGCCTTCACGCACGGCTAGAAGAGCGGCGTCGGCGTTGGTGCTCACTGAGAGATCACATGTGACATGTGCCACGATTCACCGCCTGTACTACGAGCGCACTTGAGCCCACTTTCCAGAGGTGTTCACGGCTTCACGCCGTTGCGTGTAAACCACGGATAACAACCGCGTATCTAACATGAGCTTCAGCAGGGAACACGCCAATCCGAAACGCGCCGAGTTTCTCCTACCGAGGAGCAGACGTGCTCCACCGCAACGCAGGCGGAATGCGATGACGCAAGGTAGCGCGTGTACATGTCAAGCCCGTGCCCCATTGGCTAGTCAATCGAGGTATCAGTTTACCGAGTGGATGTGCCCCACACGTCCATTCTGTAAACTAGGTTTACCTAGGTTATCTATCTTCCGCCAGGAACTTAAAGCTTCGTAAGGAAGGTCATCCAATGATACTACGCCAAGAAGCTATGCGTTCGCACATTCCCGCCAGCAACGTTCAAGATACACAGCATTATACAACCAAGCAGAACTTATCATGCAATGACCACTACAAAACACTAAACGCCGTACACCAAGCCACAACATCATTACTCAGGGCCATGTTCACTATGCAGGAGAAAGCTATCTATTACACGTAGATAAACACACAAAAAAGGAAACGTTTGCACTTTTATTAAAAAAAGAAAGAATTATATGCTCTGCAATATCGCTCGGTTAGCTTAGTTGAGTTATACGCACTTCATTAGTTTTAGAGGAAGTCGGTCCAAGCATCAAGAAAAAAATAGGCGCAGAAACACAGAATACACAGGTTTGAGGTCATAAAGAAACAAAGCGGGTAAGGTGAACAAATCCCTCTCATTATTCTGTACAGCGAAACCTCGTTAATGGCTGCCCGAAGAGAACGCACATGAAGTGCGCTGCGAACGCTGTAGTATGCGCTCTGCAACCGTCCAAGTACAAATTCGCATACCTTGACGTACGCTACCGCTAGCAGCAAACAAATAAATGGGGTACAACAGCAGGCGTTCACTTACAAGGCCTCTTCAGTATTTCTACCAAAGCATGGAAGGAATTCCTGCTCTCGCACAAAGTTGTGGTCGCGCGCGCTGCCGACGCAAAGCTGAATTAGAAACTACGCGAGAGCGAATGCCGAAAGCGCGCAGGCATATCAACGAGATCTTGTTGTAAGGAACTCTAGTTAGAATCAGACTACTCACCTTTCAATGACAGACGCACAAAAAGCAGGATCAGGACGGTGCCGTAGCCGCGCTTTACACTGCAGCCATGCGTAGCCGCGCTTCGACGTGAGCGGTAGCCATCTTGTAAATGTAGGGGCCCGCGAGGCATGAACGTATAACCGCAGAAAAGGCTCTGAATATTAATAAATCAAAATAGCATTGTGGGAATAACCGGAAAAACATGAAATGTTATTTCATGGACATTTCTAATCTTTGAAGTATTTAAAACTGTGGAGGTTCAATTTTGAGTCGTTTGTTTTGCTGAAGGTCACGAATAACAGGAAATTTCGGTTTCTCTATTTAACAGATTTCCTTCATGGCACATTCACAGAAAGTTTCTTTCGCGGTACAGAAATTTCATGTATTTTATCTGTAAATATACAACTATTTTTTACAGTGTAGAAAGGCCGCTTTTCCAGCTTTCGCTGTGACATGTGCTCCGCGGCCCGCGCAGGCCTGGCTTTTTTTTTTTTTTGCAGAACGCACACGCATTGAAGAAGCGCCTACATTGCACATCCATCGTGTCAGCTTCAATGGTTGTACTGGCCACATGCCTTATTATCCGCCATATTACTGGGCGATACAGAAAAAAATAAGGCAGCTTCGCACTAGTGGTGGCAGGCCTGAAGGAAGTGCGGTGCTGAGCGGCTTTCTTTGTTTGTTTAGTTTTCTCTCTCTTTCTTTTGCTCTTTTCTCACTGTTCTTTCTGTCTTTTTTTATCTGTTTGTTTCTATTCATTTCTCTCTCTCTCTCTCACTATTTCCTTCTCTTTCTTGCTCTCTATCTTTCTCTTTCTTCTCTTTTTCTCTCTCCCTCTGTTTCTCGCTTGCTTCCCTCTTTCTTTCTGTCTTTTTTTTCGCTCTATCTCCATTTCTTTCTTTTTCTTTGATTCTCTCGCTTTCTCTCTATTTCTTTCTCATTCTTTATACACTATGCTTTACTGTCTGCCCTTCTCCTCACCCGCACATCTCTCCTGCTCACCCCCACTCCCTTTTCACACCGCCTTACTACACTATACTGTAGCCCAGAACACAGCGAACTCAAAGCGTGCTGCCATATTTGCATAGGGTGCCTTGATGCCCGCGCGCTCCGCTGAGGGTGAGGACAGGCGCGTCGTCTGCTACGACGGCCGCCATTGCGAATCCCGCTGCAGCTTGTCAGCATGCGAAACGCGCTACACAAAGCGCTTGCGGTGCGCGGATACGTCCGGAAATAAATGCACGCTAGTGAGCTTTCTCTTTTTCTTTTCTTTTTTGAAGCTTGGGCAGCTTTTATTGCTGTTGTTGCCTAAATGTTTATTAAGGAAGCATGTAATTCATGTAAGCTGACGGCGTGTGCATGTGTTATGCGCTGGAGGTAGACGTAGACTCTGTTATGTTGAAAACGAATCCTCTTCCTTACGCCGGAAACGACAAACTCTAAAGCCTTACTTAATTTTCTCGTAGGCTCTGCATTCGATATACACAAATAATTGTTTAAAGTATTCGTATACATGTCAGCAGCAGCAGCAGCAGTATATGTATCTGAACACACACAATTTAGTGTTGCGAAGCGACCTAAGCGCGATTAAGGTGGCTCATTTTGCTAAGTTTGCAAACAATTTACTCGTTTATTATAATTGCATCATACATAATGTACACAGAATAAAGGGGCGAGGGGCAGTACGGTGCGAATATCCTGCTAAAATGAAACGAAAGCTTCTTTATCATTGTTATTGCTGACATTTCTTGCCCACAATCTGTAGCCGCTACTGTATCGGCACTCGAGTTGCAGCTTGAGTCCTTATCAAAACGATGAATACGTTGTTGAGTAGTATGCCGTAAAACTTTGCATGCGCGCAGTATCAGTGCGTTTTTCCTTCTTTTTGTATCTGCAGGTTTTCTCGCATGCCCAATTGCATACACATATTATTGAGTGTTTCCAATACTGTTTAATACTTTGTGCGGCATATGCACGGCGTGATTTATTTGTCTCTTTTAATAATATCTGGGGTTTTACTTGCCAGAACCATATGATTATGAGGCACGCCAGAGAGGAGGGCTTTATGAATTTTGATCATCTGGTGTTCGTTACCCTGCGCTGACATCGCACAGTACGCGGGCCTCTAGCATTTCGCCTCCATCTAAATGCGACCGCCGCGGCCGGGATCGAACCCGTGACTTTCGGGTCAGCAGCCGAGCTCCGTCACCACTATGCCACCGTGGCGGACGTATTTTTAAAGCGAAAGCCTTAAATGCCTCATCAAACGCGAAATTTGACCGTCGGCGTCAGGAGCGTAGCCAGAAATTTTTTTCGGGGGGGGTTCAACCATACTTTATGTATGTTCGAGCGTGCATTTTTATGTGTGCGTGCCTATATACGCAAGCAAAACTGAAAAATTTCGGGGGGGGGGGGGTTTGAACCCCCCCAACCCCACCCTCGGCTACGCCCCTGGTCGGCGTCCCGCGTCTACGGCGTCAGCGTAACACGACGTCGGGGACGAGGGATGCAAAAAATCATCGTCACGTGATGACGTCACCATATGACGTCATCACTGCTTCACAATTTGGCGTGACGTCATATGATGCCGTTATCACAAGACATCGTAGCTTGGTCAAAAGTGGGCAGATCACGGAGGCAGCGCAAAACCAGATGAGTTGCCTCCGATCTTGGAGACAATGCAAAACCGCGCTAGGTGCGCAAAAAACTGAGAAGAAGAAGATGGCTTTCGCTTTCGAGCCGTCTTAAGCGAATGCATAAGAAACCCTGCGAGTTTTTATTTCATTAACTGATTTTACATGACGTACTCATTGTACAACTTGACTTTGTTTCTTGTACTTTTTTTACTGACATAGCGTGTCTACTGCACACAATGCTTCCCCGTCTTCTTGTTGTTTTCATGCGTCTTCTTTGTAGAGACGCTTCGCGAGAACTGTTTGTATGCGCATTCCTGTAGGAGCCTTCAGGGCTTACATAATTAATAAATAACTTATGCTTGCTCAAAGAAATAAAATGCTGAATGTGTGTGTGTGTGTGTGTGTGTGTGTGTGTGTGTGTGTGTGTGTGTGTGTGTGTGTGTGTGTGTGTGTGTGTGTGTGTGTGTGTGTGTGTGTGTGTGTGTGTGTGTGTGTGTGTGTGTGTGTGTGTGTGTGTGTGTGTGTGTGTGTGTGTGTGTGTGTGTGTGTGTGTGTGTGTGTGTGTGTGTGTGTGTGTGTGTGTGTGTGTGTGTGTGTGTGTGTGCGGGCGTGCGTGCGTGCCTGCGTTAATATCCAGTGTACAGGCCATTTATTTGTGCGCATTAATGCTGCGCTGACAGAAGCAATTACACAATAAAACACAACTGCCACTAGTCGATTCACAGTGGTCGTAAATGATTAAAAAAACAGGAACTGCGTAATTATTTAAGACAGGACGAAAGTGTAACCTTGAAACACAGAAACAGGGAAGGATAAAAAACATTAAATGCACACATACATACATGGGCATCAGACCAGCACAGAAGGCGTACTTGAAACACGGAAAGGAATATAAAAAACAAGAACCCCGCGTGTTGTTAGTTATGGTGCTTGACTGGTGACCCGAAGGTTGCGGGATGGAATCCCGGCCGCCGCGGCCCCATTTCGATGGAGGTTAAATGACAGAGGCCCGCGTACTTAGATTTAGATGTACGTTAAAGAACAACAGATAGTCAAAATTTCGGGAGCCTTCCACTATATACGGCGCCTCTCATAATCATATCGGGGTTCTTGGGACGTAAATTCTCACAAATAATTATTATTAGGAAAAAAGAAGGATCTGATCTGCAGACAAACACGCACAATATATTCCATGATACATTTCAAATCGCAAAAATAGCGAAAGCAAAAATCTAAGGCAGATACAAGACCAAGCAAGTGCAGTAAAGAATGTTTGCGAATAAAAATGCAGGATTCATGCACACGTGAACCAAAGCATTTTAAGCATGTAGCTGATATCAGTCTGTCCATTTATTACGCAAGGTTAACACCGGCAGAAGTTATCCTTGCATGTGCATTCGAAATACCGGCCGGAAACGTACGCTGCAAGTGCATAATGTGTTCTTCGGATGCCGCTTGTCACGTTTGATTTTTACTGCCCAAAGAAACCTCGTATCTTCTAAAATGATACAGGTCCAAGCGTTTCTGGGATGATTGGTGCACTGCGGCACGCAACACCCGGCCATGGTGACGGTAGCGAGCGCATAAAACTGAAGGGAAACGAGCACCGACCTAAAAACAGCACGCGCGCCACGCACAAGTGACCGGGCGGGGGATTCAAAATGGGGGCCACGCTGCCGCCAAGGCCGAGGAGGCGGCACCTGCCCTTTCAAAAGCTGACAACACTCTAAGCGGGGGCGCGCGCATCGAGGCACTCTAATTTGCATCGCGCGTCGTGCCATCTATGGAAAGCGCGGCGAAGCAATATCCCCGGGCCGCCATGCCCGCGGACGCTACACAAAGCAAACGCGAAACTTCCGAAGCCCAGTCCGTCGGAGAGCGTGTTTCGCGTTTTTTTCTGTCCTGGAGATTTTCTCCGTGTTTAGTGAAACGTCAAGAACACTTTCGGTCATGAAAGTGCGCAATATCTACAGTGCGTGCTGTGCAGGCTGCGGATGTAACTTCGTCACGTACGTACGCTGTTACATTTGTACAAAACGTCCGCGCTGTTAGCACGCGTGAGTCTTAACTGGCACATGCAGCTTGTGAAAGAGTGAAACGATCTTTCGTTGCCGCATGTTACAAGTTGCGCACAAAGTTTTGTGAAAACTCATCATATCAACACGCATCGCGCAATAATTAGTGTACGCTTTGCGGGTAGTTTCGCGGAACATAATTTTTGCTCCATGAGCGCTCTTAGAATCATGTGTATTGCTCACAAAAGCGTGCAATCAGAGAGTATCACTTGCAATATCGTTCACCGATCCCTTTTTGAAGTGCCCAGACGAGCTCTTATACGCGGAAGCGGCGTGAACGGGTACTTTGTCGCATTTTGAAGTCATAGAGCTGCAGCTTTCCAGCGCAACACATGCGTGCCTTGGCAGCCCAGCGCAATATGCGTTGGGTGCGAGAGTATCCGTGCGGCTCACCAACAGCCTGTGTGCGAGACTGGCATGCTCTGGTGCATAGAACGCTATGCTATGTTCTGCTGGCGTGCCTGATAGCCCAGTGGTTAGGAAGCGTGCCTTCGGATCGTGGGTACGCGAGTTCAAAACCCGCCTCACCAAGAATTCTTTCTCGCCAAGAATTTCTCTGATTCTCTTTCTTTCTTTCTTTCTGTAATCGCTATCTCGCCCATCAGAGTTATTGCATTCCACACTGGACAAATCGGCGCACGTGTTCTGGAAGCTAGGCAGAAGAGGAAAAAGAGGATGAAGAGAGCGCGTGCCACTTCATGATGATGATCATTTCTTTTCACCCGTCACGGGTCAATGCTCGACTTAAACAGCTCCGCTGTTAAAATGTATTATATATCCTCATTCCTCGAACGTACGTCGCCAAAAGCAAAATGTCTTTATTTCTAATCAATCCTCAGATGAAGAAGACGAAGAGAGAGCGCGCCGGCCGAGTAATTGCGTTGCACGCGCTTGCGAAGCTGTGCCAGGTGCTAGGCGACGCGAGATCCCCTCTGTTGGAAAGAGGCCATTGTAATTCCTATTCTGAAACAGGGCAATGGTCCATCTTCTATTTCGAATCAGCGGCCTATAGGACTAACAAGCTGCCTGTGCAAATTGTTCTAAAAAATGATAAACCGCCGACTACTACATTTCCTAGAATCGAACAAACTGCTCGATCGATACCAGTGCGTGTTTAGACAGTGTCGATCCGCGACTGACCATTTAATACGCATTGAGACACAAATTCGTCAAGTCTTTGTCCGCAAACAATTCTTTTTGTCTGTATTTCTTGACGTGGAAAAGGCTTATGATTCCACGTGGTGGTTTGGAATACTCGGAGACCTCTCATACTTGGGTACACGTGGTAACATGTTTAGTGTGGTAGAAAGTTACCTGTCCAATCGCACATTCCGTGTTCGAATGGGCAATGCTTTATCGAGGCATTTTGTGCAGGAAACCGGAGTGCCACAGGGTGGGGTGCTCAGTTGTACTTTCTTTATCGTAAAAATGAATTCTCTACGCCTGTGCATCCCACGTAACACACTTTACTCGACGTATGTCGATAATGGACCGACAGAATTTAAATCCTGCCCCCTCACAATTTCTGGGCGCCAGGTTCAGCTAGGTCTCAACAAGGTCTCCAATTGGGCTCAATATGATGGGTTCCGACTAAATTAGCAAAAGAGCACCTGCGTACTTTTCTCTAGAAAGAGAGGCCTGAACCCCGATGTTGATATTGATATGAAGGGTCAGCGTTTGCCAGTTAAAACGGAACATAAAATTTTAGGACTTATTTTAGACGCGAAGCTAACATTTATACCGCATATCAAGTACTACCTTAAAAGCAAGTCCTACGAAGATCAATTATATACTCAGGCTCTCTGAATGCCATAAAAACGTTAAAATAACTTAAAATGCACAAAACTCCTGTACCTATGTCACTCTACTCGCTCCTGTGCACTGCTCACGCTTCGAAGCAAACTGTAATATGCTGGGACACTGAGTGTGATAAAATAATAAGCTCCATTTCATTACGCCGCATCTAGAGTACAGCCCAGTCACGAGATCGAGACAAATTCAGGTCCTACTTTCGGGTTAGAGAATAGGGTATGCTTACGGCATTCAATCATGAGACTTACAAAACGAGCATTAGTTCTGTATATCGGACAATGCGCTATACAACTTTCAATGAAATTATTGCATTTTCAGGCGAATTTCGGTGGGCAAGTTGGCTTCACGGCACTGCTTCACGATAATGCAAAAAACACGCCTTCACGGCAATACGGGGGATTTTTTTTAATTTTGTATTTTTTCGCGGTTTGTAGTTGGGGATGCGGGGTAATATGCAGGGGTAGGTTATACGCGAGAAAATACGGTATACATGGAAATAGCGCCTCGGAATCTTCATATTCAGCTGGGCACACTCGTTCGGCGTCGCAAGCGTGTATTCCACCTTGGCCTTAAGTAAGGCCAACTCCGGCGAGTTTTCGAGGTCACTGGATCTCAATAAAATTCGCTGGGTGTGTTCTTTTTTTTTTTTTTTTTTTTTTATTTGCGACATAGACTTGCCCTTAAGGCATAATATTTGTTTTGTATATTTGTGTTAAATGTGCGCCGTTAGGCCGGTGTTGTGTATGAAGTGAAGAAGTGTCTTGTGGAATGTGTTGTCATGTATCCATCGGTCATAACTGTTTGTGTCACTGTAGCGAAGACCAGCTTGCAGGAGATGACGGGAGCGTTCCGACTGTAATCCTTGGCATGTCCATATAAGGTGGTATGCATCTGCTTGTATCACCGGAACAGAACAGTACGGGCATGTAGAACCAACTGGTAAATGCGACCAGTTCCATGTTGAAATAACAGCCGGTGTAAGGGCCACCCCTGCCCGAAGCCTCCTAAGCACAACTTCCTCCGCCCTAGTAAGGTGAAGGGGGAGAGAGCAGACACACGGTGGGATAAGAGCGCGTGTATCCTGCCGGAGAACATTTTTACGGGCACGGAGTGTATTTAGGGGTTGAGGTGGAAGGGGAATAGATGGGAGGTCTGTATTAGGAGGGCAGTGTGCCTGTTGGTCAGCAGCAATATTGTGAGGGTTCGCAGCATGGCCTTGAATCCAGTGTACCCTGATGCAAGTGGCTGTATTGCGGTTCATCTTATGTATCGCCTCGCAGATTTCCATCACCTTGTGAACTTTCTTGAGTTCCTGGATAGCCGCTAAAGAATCGGTGAATACGTCAAGTTGCCTAATTGTAGACAGCTTAGAGGTGACATCCCGCACTGCGTCATGAATGGCTTGAAGTTCCATTACAAGAGGACTGGCTTCCGTAGATAGATAATGCTGGTGACCACTGATGAAATTATGCGTGGTGCTTAGGAATGATGTCCTTCCGCCGTCTTGTAGGATGGCAGCATCTGTATAGACTTTGCAGATGTTAGCGCATGGTGCATCGATGATAGAGCGTTGGTCAATAATGCCTGATGTATCGCTACGCCGTAACTTGGTGGTCTTATTAGATGTGATGGTGGTGAATTCCCAGGGAGGCATTGTATCGGACTGATTGTCAATACGAGACCCGCGTTGAAAGTGAGCATGCAATGCAGCAACAACCGGAACAAGTTGCTTTTTTATTTCACGCGCTTTTTCCCTTTGCGAAATTAGCTCTGCAATGGTGTTAAGCTGGGCGTGCTCCTGTAAAGTTGGTATTGGGGTGATGCGGGGTAACGCTGTTATTGTGCGCATGGCATCACGGTTAATGGTCTCCAACTGTGCCAGCTGTGCCAAAGTTAAACGTTGAAATTGCGCCTGGTATACAATTCTTGGATGTAGAACTGTGCGTACGAGCCGTCGTGCTACATCAGTACGAGCTCCAGCTGCTTTTGATGCAATTCGGCGAATCAGATGAAGCGCTTTTGTGGAACTCTGCCTGACTTTTCGGAGCCAGTGCGCACCACTGCCGGACCGGTGAATGTCAAGACCCAGTATGCGGACTTCCGAAGCCTCAGGAATTGTCACTGTACCAAGTGTAAACGTAAAGGGGCACTGCGTGATCCTTCTGCGTCCTGCCTTGTTAGCCACCACAACATAGCTTGATTTCTGAGCGGAAATGTCCAACCCTGCGTTCCGAGTGTAGTTATCAAGTACATCAAGGGCTTGCTGAAGCTGTTGAGCTTGTCTTGAGACGTCTTTATGCACAGACCACAAAGTCACATCATCAGCATATATTAGAAACTTCACGTCTGGAATCCGGTGTAGTTGCCAAGCTAGAGGTATTAGCGCAACGTTGAACAGAAGAGGAGCCAAAACGGAACCTTGTGGGACACCTCTGTTGGACGTGAAGCAACCTTCTGGCTTTCCATCTACTCTTATAGAAAATGTGCGGTTGTGAAGAAAAGAGTAAATAAATCTTACGACCCGCGGCGGAAGTCCCAGCTCGATGAGGCTGGAAATAATGACTTCATGGTCTATATTGTCATAAGCTTTCGTTATGTCGGTGGCTACAACCGTGCGTACTGCGTGGCTGTGTGGTGAAACCTGTAAAATGTCGTCTGACAAGATAGAAAGTCCATCTTCAGTTCCCAAATGAGAACGGAATCCAATTTGAGCCGGATGGTATTTATTCTCTCGTTCAAGCCACCAGGAAATACGTGTGGCCAGCATCTTTTCAGCGAGCTTGCAGACGGTCGCAGTCAGTGAAATAGGGCGTAAAGCTTGTAGGTTATTTGGAGACTTTCCTGGTTTTGGAATCGGGACAACAACTGAGTGTTTCCAATCAGATGGGACGTCCCCAGTCTCCCATACTTTATTAAGAGCCTGTAGAAGTGCGCCAAGAGCTTCACCTTCCATGTTCTTGAAAACTTCGTAAGGAATACCGTCGGGACCAGGTGTTGTTCCTTTGTGCGAAGTTTCAATCGCCGCTATTAGTTCAGCCATGCTGAAAGGACTGGATATACCTGATGTGGCACTATGATCAGACTCGTCGATTTCGGAGCAGTTTATAGATGATGCGCTGTCATACTTCGGGAAGAATGCTCTTGCAGCCTGTTCTGCAAATTCTTGTGGCGTACTTTGCATCGCTAACCGAACGCTTGCTGCAGGGTCAGGTTGCTTGGGACCACGTTCCATCGACCGGAACGTACGCCACAGTGCTCTGTTTCCCATGCCAGATCCAAGTTTCTCACACCACTCATGCCACCGTCGTCGCGAAAGCTGCTTTTCGTGCCGACGCGCCTTTGCTGCTATATATGTGCCCCCACAGCGTCTGCTGTCCACAAGGCAACGATCGTGTGTTTGACCAGCGCTTAGCTGGTTCGGCATGCGAATTTCAGTTCTCCGTGGGCGGGCGTGCGAACGGTGGCAAGTGGTGTTGCGTTGTGAGGAGCACGCGATTATTCCCCGTCTAGTCACTAAACACTCGCAGCTAAGCACGCTTACCATTCGTCTCGATATTGGAGTGTCGGTTCACCGCACGGACAGTTATACCGTACCGACTGAAGAGCGCGCATGCGCCAACTTAACCGCACGGAAACTGTTTCCATGACGTATACCGGTTCTATAGTGTACTAGATAGTCAAGTGCACTATAACCAGGTCTATCCATATAAGGTACACGGCGGTATACATCGTTTTCATTGAGGTCACCGTGGTCGCCATCTTGCGGCACCAGCTGGTTGAGATGCTGCGTCAACTCTAAGGGCGAATGCCACTGATCGAGCTGGAGCAACTTTTCTTGCTCCGCGGCCGAGAATCTGCATTTCACTGGTCGATTCGGAGCAAGAAAGTTCGCGTTTGCCACTGGCATATTCGGAACAACCCACTCTGCGACAGAGCGTCCCGCGTTGCTCCTTGCTCCTTGCACAGGCGGATTTCGCCGAAACTACGGCAACGCGGTGCCGTCATTTCCGGTGCAGTCAGGCAACCCGGTTGTCGTCTTCAGCGTTTTTTGAGGTGGTGTCTGATCAGTGATCACCCTGTTAGGACCCTGTGCACTTGTTTACATTCCTAAAATGGCGTCGTTTGATTCTGCTGGATGAGCTGCTGGTTTGATTCTTGCTCTGAGCGATAGCGAGAACACAAGTTCTGACAGTAGTAGCAACAGCGATGACGACGAACCAACTGTGCTCTACGAAATTATGTTTAAAGGAATGTTCCCTGACCCGCTGTGCGCATGCCCAAAGATCATCGGCTGCGTCGAAGAAGAGAGATTTGCATGTGCTCGTCCACACTTGCCAACGCAACACAAGAAAACGGCACGCGTGCTTCACACCAATGTTTGGTCGATATACGCGCTTTGCAGCGGCGACCCCTGTAAACGCTTTAGGGATGGTCGATTAAAATTTTTTAATCGATTAATCGTTCATCGTTAATCCGTTTAGCCTTTAATCGATTAATTGCTTTCGGTGGAATGTTTTAATCAATTAATCGATTAATCGACATTTTTTATGGGTGCTTTAAAACCGATACCTTTTTGTTTGAGAGGCATTGTTCCTATTTGATATGGACCCAAATCTTTTTATGAGACTTGCTGACGATCGAAAATTCCCACTTTCGAAAGTGTCGACGACGGGCCCCTTGTGTCCAGTGTGCGAAAATTCCCACTTTCGCACACTGGACACAAGGAGCCCGTCGTCGGGAGATGGCTGTTGGCTAAAAAGCGAGATACTGATAACTTAACTGAATAGGCGGATTGTTGTTGTCAGGATAGGGTTCTTCAACACTGTCACCTTCGTAGTTACCACCTTTCCTTGGGAGATGGCTCTTTGGCACGTGAATAGAGTGGGCGTGCAGCTGGTGATATCTCAGTCTCCGTCGCTGGCTTCGAGAAGTGCTTGCCACATTTATTACACCTTGCAGTCTTCGTTTTCTCGTCTTCAGCGAACAACGACCACACTGCGCTCCTCTTCGGATTGCCCGGCATTATGACATCCCAAAGGTAGCGGTAACCACCAATGTGTAATAATTACACAACATAACACGCAAGCAACGCAAGCCCCACGTATACTCAGTAGTGATGCAGAACTATCGATGGTACTATCGATACTATTGATAGCTGAGTCACTATCTAACTATCGATGGTGAAAATTACTATCGATAGTGCTATCGATAGTAACAAACTTGATGGTACTATCGATAGTTTAAAATCAACAGCGCGAACTCATTGCAGAATAAACTTGGTTCCCCGCGCGTGTGGTACATAGTGAAGCCGGATGAGCAGGCTGAAGGGCAAGAAAGTTTACATGCGTGTGTTCTTCACCAGAGTGCTTTGCTGACACAATATCGTAAAGTCAAATTGTTCAGCTTTAGCGGAAAGGAAGCCGTTACATGTGGTGGAACATCGCGGCATGAAATTCTAATGCATTTTATGGTTTCGAAATAAAAAAAAATATCAAGAAGTAAGTTTGTTAATTGTAAGTTGTAACTGGTTGCTTTTGGATATGAATTTATTGATGGACATATTCCACCGTTTTCACTGCGGAAATAATTTATTTTTCTCGCCAAAAATTGCTCATAAACTAGGCGAAGCTGATAGTAGCTATCCCAATGTTTGGCAATATGGCTGGCTAGCAACAGCATCATTATTCACACCACTATCGATGGTATTTTCACGTGGTTGTGACGGTGAAGAATGCTGCAGCAAGACTGGGAAATACTCAGCTCTTTCTTCGGGCGAACTTGTGCCCAGAAAATCAAAACTCAATATACTAGCGATACACGCTGCACACTGAAAGCGGCGAGAACAGTCCTTGGCCGTCAAGTAATCTGATCATCGGCGGAACGCGTCGTCTTTTATACATCAGTCATCATCCCTTCCAGCGTTATCACTGGTGCTCGCGTAAGCTCTCGAATAAATTTGACTATTCGTGTCCGGTGCGTAATCTTAACATGACGATCTCAAACAATCGTGAACTTCTCAAACATTACGGCGCGGTCAAACGTTGCTAACAGTCTTTGTGGGTGAAACCCGAATACATAAAAAACAAAGCAATAAACACGCGTGGCAGTAATGCCGCTAGTAATATTAACGATGGTACTTCCGATTGCACAATCGATAGTTTGTTGATAGTTGTACTATCGATAGTTTGTTTACACTATCGATAGTTTAAAGAAAACTATCGATAGCATCGATAGTCAATTTACCGATAGTTCTGCATCACTAATACTCAGTCGACGCTCAACCAGCTTAAGACAGAGGAGGTGAAGGCAGTAGCAGCAGTAGACTGTGAACCGGAGAGAAGCGGGCAAGTTCATTTCTGCCTCGATGGGGTGGAGCCACCTCCTTGCCCGGGCTTGAAGCATTGGGGAGTGCTTGGAGTTGGACGGAGATCAGGGCCAGTTCATATCTTTCTCTATGGGGTATGGTCGCCGCCAGCTCCGGGCTCGTTCTGCTAGCGTAGAAATATGCGCTGTAGTGAAAGCAGTGAAAGAGAGGCGATGTGCACGGCATCTGCGTCTAAGGATAGCGCGCCTCGAAGGCATGCGCTCCGGCCAAGGGGCGAGGTTGGGAGCGGGAGTGGGGAGTGCCGTAATCGATTAATCAAATAGCTTTAATCGATTAATTCGATTAATCGAAATGCAGAAATCGATGACGATTAATCGATTAATTCAGAACCTTTAATCGATTAATCGTTCATTGTCTTTACCATCCCTAAAACGCACAGAGCGGAAGCAGAAATAGTTTTTGGAGCCGCTTTACGTGACGTATGCATAAACAACTTCCGGAGCGACCTCACGCGGAGCATTCGCGTGTTCCACTGGCAGATTTGGCTTGGTGCAATCCGAGTATCTCGCTCCAGGATTTCGGCAGCCGCACCATTACTCGAACGCGTGGAGCAAGAAACGGTGACATCAAATTAGTGCCGTGCCCCCTCGCGTTCCTTTGTGTTCCCCCTTGGCGCAGCTGGCGAACATAAGAAAGTGGGGAGAGCACAAAAGAACACGGGGACCGAACGACTGGGTGTCCTCCCCTGCAATGACACTCACTAATGAGATAAAAAGTCACGGTGGCCGCCATGTTGAGGCACCCATCGCAGATAACCTGTCTGTGACGTTACGTGAAAACTTATAGGGTAAGTGGCGCAACGTGCGAAAGGTGGCTCGTACTTGGCTTGCATTAAACTTCATCAATCCTATCAACGTGATGTTCGACGCCGCTATCCACAAACTTATGCGTTCTTCCCATAACGATATGAAATAATTTTAGTTTGCCCGCAAACTTGTTGCAGTTAGTATTTTAGCCGATCGCGGCAGCCATAAACTTGTGCGGCCTGGACAGGTGGTGCCATCTGGCGGGGGACTGCGCAACCAGGCAAGCGCGCAACGTAAACAAGTGCATTCTACTTCATAGAAGAAGAATGGAAATTCTGGCTGGCCTCCGAATGTGTCCGAATAGCAGCTGTCATTGCCCGACAGCTCCGAGGAGTTTGTGCACGTGGCACGATCAGTCACAGACATGGTACGGCTATTGCGGTGTGGTCGCCTTTCCGCTGAGCGTCTGCTGTTCGCGGCTTTCGCAGCTTTCATACGCCGCGCTGGCGGCATGGCCTGCACGACTTCTGGTTTTTACCATGTTTTACGTCACGCGAAGACAGTACTCCTCGGTTGGAGTTCGGTGTCGGTGTTGCGGTATTTTTTTTTTTGCTTATTTAAAATAATGTTCGAATTTGCTCAGTATTTCTGCCATCAGAACCGTGACAGGAACGTCCCAGGAGCATGGAATCATCATTACTTTCACATGCTGAAAAAATCGCCGGAGTTGGCCTCTGATGTCGGCCTCGTTTGTCAATATCGAACTCGGTGTGATTCTCTGGATGCTGTACGCAGCGGCGACATCAGACTTCTGTTCTTCACGTCTGTACACTGATTATCGTCAGCTTTGTGGAGAACAGCAGGTTCCTCAGTTTGCGCCGGCGGCGCAATGGCGAGGAATTATGGGGAAAGCACGTGATGGCCAGCGGCAGTTCCCACTCGCTCCGCGCGGCACCCGCCTAATCCCACCGCTCGCTCTCCGAAATTCATGTGGAAATTGTGGCAAAACAGCGCAGACAACGGGACGCAGACACGTGGAAAAGTCCCCTTTCGTGAGGGAAGGCCAACATTTTGTTAGCGAAATGCCCCACCCCTTGAGGCGTTTCGCGTTTCGCGTTGCCCGATGTTCGATATATCAAGTGTTCCGGCTATTTTTGTTCGATGTAGCCGTAGATTTTCCCATGCATTGACGTTAAAGCATACATTGCTGTGTTCGAAAATAGTTCGATATAAAGGGTAATTCCATTTAACCGAGTTCGATATAGTCGGGTTCTACTGTATCATCGTGCACCGCCTCAAAAATAACGTTTTGTTTTTGTTGTATCTTGACAAAGAAAGACGGGAACCAGGCGAACTTGATAGCAGGAGCTTACTGCTTCATTTGATGCACCAGAGGCGTCTCAGT
Source organism: Rhipicephalus sanguineus (assembly GCF_013339695.2). Classification (NCBI taxonomy): domain Eukaryota; kingdom Metazoa; phylum Arthropoda; class Arachnida; order Ixodida; family Ixodidae; genus Rhipicephalus; species Rhipicephalus sanguineus. Next base: position 63,603,879 of record NC_051176.1, read on the forward strand.
ACAAGGATCGAAACATAGGACATAAGACAGATAGTTGCCGGCTTTTTATAGCCTTCACAAGGGCGTTACATCATAAACACGTGGAAAGGCACGCACACAGTCAGCATAGTGGCCGCGCCGATCTTATCACGGATAGCCTCCAGCTTGCGCCGAGCCGAACGGCGTCATGCGTGCCATTATTCATGTGTAACAGTTTTAGTATCGTTGAATCCCTCCAGATGGCGCCAGTTACCACCTACTTCATGGTTGTGGCATGGTCACAACTCCATCTACTTACATATTGTTGAACATTTTATCTGCAGAAACTATCCTCTGCTGCGCCCCGCCACGGTGGTCTAGTGGTTATGGCGCTCGACTGCTGACCCGAAGTTCGCGCGATCGAAACCCGGCTGCGGCGGCTGCATTTTCGATGGAGGCGAAAATGTCAGAGGCCCGTGTACTTACCTTTAGGTGCACGTTAAAGAACCGCCGGTGGTCGAAATTTCCGGAGCCCTCCACTACGGCGTCTCTCATAATCATATTGTGGTTTTGGGACGTTGAACCCCAGATATTATTATTATCCTCTGTTGCACCGGTATTGTTTTGCTGCAATCGAGCGTATACATTTTGGAGGCACATGTCGGGGCCGATTTTCCCGTAAACGCGTGGATAACGTCGGTATACACCACGTGATACTTCGAGAAATAAAGACAGCAAGCCTAACAAGCAGTCTCCGGGTGAAAACTCCTTTGCGGTGTCCGTCTCTTTCAAAGTGAATGTCGTCTCGCTGGCCGAACGAAACGTACGAGGTCCGTCGCTCCGTTTCGGAAGGTTGTCACCACCACAGGTTTGTCTGCTTGATTTTATTGTCATATCGTTCCTGTTGTTAAAACGCCGCGCAAAAAGTTTAAACAGTCGGACAGTCGTTCGGATATTCAAGCAACAGCAAGAAAAAAAGGTATCGGTTATCTTATAAACATGGCATGCCACACAAGCTTAAAAAAATATTGCAGTGGCTTAGCTCGGCTATGCCAGGATAACGTAGCGTTAGCAAAGGTTCAGCTAAACATTCTTAGCTTTCCTGATTGTCTAGGATTAGCTTGATTATCATGCTTACTGCTGCTCCAATGACACAAACACGGTATACGTATTATGTGGCACATGTATATTTATTTTGCCAGGCAACTACTTCGGGATCCGATGAGTTAAGCTTCTCCGCTCTTCTGTGCCGTTGAACAGCATTCGCGCTCTCCGTCTCCATGGCTATACTACACTGGCAAACGCCAGTCAGAGGCGCTATCAAGTGGCTCCAGCGCAGTGTCAGACGGCGACTGCACATCGAAGGCGAATAGATGCGCGCGCGCCGGCGCCAATACGTCTGCCAAGGCTACGACGTCACTCCTCTAGAAAGCGCAGACCGGCGGCGGAGTGCGCGGGACTCGCCGCCGCCGTTGCTTGACATCACTGATCCTCGCGCATGCGCAGCACGGCTCTTGAGGATCCACGCGAAACTGGCTCGGCTAGGCCAGTGTAGCTAACGCTACAAAATATTGGTGAGAAGGCGGGTATTTCAGTCCTATTTCCGGCACCGCATAAGCTGCCTGAGCTGTGTGTTGGACCAGTCCTGCTAACCGGCTCCTGAGCTCATGCAAAATTAATCACAGGAACGTTGACTGCTCTAGTGGCGTTGTTTCTAGCATACCCCTATCATGCGGACAGTCCTATGTAGGACAGACTGGCAGGTGCCTGAATGTACGTTTACAGGAGCACAACCAAAAAGTACACAAAGCAACTTAGGGCTTTCTCGCAATTCACTGTTCCCAATGCGGATGCGCTCCAGCATTCGACAACGCACAAATTTGAGCTGGGCATCGCCAGGATAACAGGCGCATAATCATTGAGGCTGCGGCTATCGCTAAAGGCAATTGCATAAGTAAATCTTCCATTGCTTTAGCTGACAAAGAAATAGATTACCTGAGTTCTCCTACGCATGTAACCTAGACACAAGTTCGGTTGTGTCTGTAACCTGACCTGTGAAGCTGGTGGCGTTGGCGGTGGTGGTAGAAAAAAACCTACCGCCGGGGAAAAAACACACATGACGCGCTCACCAAAAACCCTCCTGAATCACAGCTTGAGCGCACCAAAGGAATCATAAATAAAAACTAACGAAGTTTTCACTCTGGGGCTGAACCCGAGTCCCTCCGGTCCGAAAGCGACTGCCCTGAGTCCCTGACCAATAGGCCACGTGCCCATGCTGGCCCAACATGAGCTGAACTGAAGCATGCGAATGCGTTCAACCGACTATGCAAAAAAAAAGAAAAAAGGGAAGCAGCATATTTGCTATGGGCGCTTCGTTAAAATATTTCGTGTCGGCGGACATAAAGCGATCTGCTGGAGAACGCGTAAGTTCGATATCAGGAATTGCACATTTCAGGAGTACTGACTTCGAGGAAATTCTATTCCTAACCCGCGTTTCCATGATCGCGTGATAGTTTTTTCATTGGGCCGTACTAGAGGCTGTCAAACGCGGCAAAGAACATGAAAGACTCCTTGCCGATTCAGCCCGAAAACAGCGTTCCGGTGACGGCCGCTGCCTAAAAAGAAAGAAAGAAAGAAAGAAAGAAAGAAAGAAAGAAAGAAAGAAAGAAAGAAAGAAAGAAAGGCAGTACGTCAGGCACGCCCACACCAAGCATCACTTGCCTCCATTTCCCCAATCCTGAATTTTTTCTTCGTTGTTCGTCGACCGAAAAGAGACGCTCGTTTGGAACAAGTTTGGACTGCATCGGCCCACGCTTCCTTCGTCGGCCCGTCAGATGGATGCAGCAGACGCCTCGAGTTAGGCAGCCGGCAACACGTGGCCCACCCGGACATGTGGTCGTGCCCAAGATGTTTGCCCCGTCGCACCCTGCAGTTGATTTAACGAGCAGCGTCGCTTTTATTATTTTTTTTTTCGGCGTTCATCTAAGGAACCGGAGCTAATCGCGGAAGCCACGAACCTCCTAAAAAACTTAGTGCAGCGCCATGTGTGAACGGCGCAACTTCTATCTGCAAAGTGTCCTTCAGAGTAACAAAAGGGGTTTGCTTTAAAGTACTTCACTTGTGTCCGTGTTTTGTAGGTGTAACGCTTTTAGGACGGCCGTAATGTAAGGTACTTTCTTACTTTGCCGCAGTACTAGTTCTTGCTTCAAGAGCTGTGGCGAAGGGTGACGCGCGTGTGGTTGCAATTGATGATTTGCAAAAGATCTGTAAGTCGGCTTTCGTGCAAGCTTTGTTCTAGCCTAAAGCTCTCGTTCACTGACCGTTTTTCTCGCTCTAAGTGCCATTTCCTGTCCCCATTCCAGTGAAAGTGCGTCCCCCCAATGACATGTTTCCCGGTCACCGCGCATGGATTGAGGGGTAAATATGAGGCGTGACAATGCCACACTAAGTTTTGAAGAGCATTTGTGGTGTTCGTGTGTCGTCACTGCGATGGGATGGGGGGAACAGCACACAGTGCGAGAAAGGCGGTCTATGAACGAGAGTTTTTGGTTAGAAAATACTTGTAGGAAAGCCAACCGACAGATTTTTGCGAGTCGCCAATTTACAGGCACACGGGCTTGTTAAGGAATGTGTGACAGAGATATAGGTGAGTGAAGGAGGCTGGTAATGAAAAACAGACGTAACTTACCTGTTTGTAGTTTCTGTATGTTTTCGTTTTAAAGGGAAATATAAGAATACGACAGCATTGCGCTCAACGTGGGCTTTAAAAAAAGGGATACTCGCTACACACGGACAAAATAAAATCAGGTAGTTAAAAAACGATTATTAATAGCCAGAACCATGGGATTAAAGTTTAGCAAGGGGTTGTGGAAGCTGCCTATACAGGACGTGGAGAAACCTATACGAAGGAACGTTGGAAGAGGCCTTCCGTGGACGCGAATAAGCTTATGCGGATGTCGTAAACTAAATAATGGACTGAATAACAGCTATATGTGCCAGAAGGGGTCTACATTGCACAGAAAACTAACACTTTTCAATGAGCAACACGCACAGGCTGATGTCTGAACGGGTGAAAATCAACTTCCGCGCCGCAAGTTGCCATATCGGGATACGCCTGCGATCCGAAACGTACACCCAAGGTTTCCGCTGAGAGTCAGCTGTATATTACGGGCAAGCGAATTGCAACTATGCAGTTCTCTGAGTCGAACTTCACGCTTCACGCGTGTAAAGGCGCAAACGAGGCGTAGAGGCGGCGAAGCAACGGATGCATCTGTTCTTCAGACACACCAAACTTTTTTTGTTTTCTTTTTGTTGTCAATGAAGCCTTTCCTGCTGGCCACTTGCTAGAATATCATGGCACAAGTTGCCACTGCTCTGTATAGTGACGCCGTGGTTTCCCGAAGGCGCTGACTCGGCAACTGTGGGCGTTGTAGTTGCAGACCGGACGCTGCGGGCGGCCGCCAGACTTGAAAACAAACAGCGAAGGCCTCGAAATAACCGCGCCTTCCACCGTTCCCAGATTCGTCGTCTGAGCACGCTGCATTGGAGGGGGGGGGGGGGTTGCAGCTCTGCAGTTGGCCGTCGTATATACGCAATGTTGCGCGACTCTTGCCTCGTCGATCATTCCGCAAACGCATGTGGTCGCCGAGCGCTCGATCCCCCGCCGGTTGCGTGTTTAGTCGCTCGCAAACGGAAGGCAGAGTTTACGTATTAGGAAGGGGCTTTGGGTGAAAGGAGAGCTGACTCTAAACGAACGCCCAAATGCGTTGCGATTTAAACAAAACTGGGGAAATCGCAAAATTAAGAAGTCAAAAAAAAAAAAAAAGCCAGAAAGATAGACCGAATTTCTCGACTATGAGATGATCCTAATTGAAAAAAAAGAAAGAAAAGTTGGGGCAGCTACGCGCTACTGGTGCGAAGACTGTGGAAACAGCGGGCCTAGGGGCCCTCCCCTCCTCTCACACTCACTTCCGTTTCCCTCCCCCTTGCTATACTGTAGTAGACATGGCTATGCTATGCTTTCTGTCTGTCTCTCTCTCGCTATACAGGGTGTTTCAAGAAATGTGTCCAACCTTCTCAAAAACTCAGGAAAATGCGATATTTGATTGCTGCCTTCAGAATTGGTTTTTCTGTAGTGGCAGGGATTTTAAGATGGCTAAAGAAATTATTTCGGACTGTAATTAAAAAAGTTAAATTAATTAACTTTTTAATTAGTGGAGGTAGGTGATTGTGTCAAACGGGAGAATTGAACCTCTTGATGCCAGAAACCCAACTCAGCTTTGAGATTTCGAAAAAGTGGCATCTAGTAATAATTACGAAGTAATGAAATTCAACCAAATTCAATGGTGAAACCTAAACAGAAACATGGAAGAACGCAACTGCCATATTCTTCTGAGACGTCCAAAATGAGTGAATGACTTTTTCTGTAGCGCTAGGCATCTTAAGATGGTCAGAGACACGACCTGAGACAGTAATTAAGAAAGTTAAATTAATTAACTTTTTAATTAGTGGAGTTAGGTGACTGTGTCAAATTGGGGAATTGAAGTTCTTCATGCCAGAAACCCATCCCAACATTGAGATTTCGAAAAAGCGGCCTCTAGTAATAATTACGAAGTATTGAAATTCAACCGAATTCGATGGCTTTCGCTGTTGAAAGCCGTTGCATTTCGTTGAATTTCATTACGCCACAACAATTACTAGAGGACGCTTTTTCGAAATCTCAAAGCTCGGATGCGTTCCTCGCGTGAGGAACGTCAATTCTCCCATTTGACACAATCACCTAACTCCACTAATTAAAAAGTTAATTAATGTAACTTCCTTAATTACTATCCTAAATGATGCCCTTAACTACCTTAAGATTCCTGCCGCTACAGAAAAAGCAATTCTGAAACCCCCGAGCAAATATCGCATTTTCCTGATTTTTTTAGAAGGTTGGACACATTTCTTGAAACACCCTGTATATATATACATATATACACAACATTAATGAGAACTGACAGACGCGTTATTCGAAGGTCGCAGGTTCGGTCCCTGCAGGCGGCAAGTTATCTTTTCGTCCACTTTACTTTCTTCCCATCTATATCCTAATTAATAGAAATAACATCCCCTATACTTTCCTTGGCATTACTGTGTGTTAGTTCTCATTATTACTGTGTCTAACAAAGAAAAACGAGTCGTTAAAAAGTCATCTTGATCACTGTGCACTCAGGTAAGTGGCCAGCTGTGTCCCTAATCAGGTGCGCATCCATAATTTCCGGTTTACAGGAATAATTGAGTAATTGAAGCAGTCGTTTACTCCATTTTGCCTAACTTGAGAAACTGGAATTCCGAGGCCTGTTCAGTGGTCTTACGAAACTTAAGTTTTGTGCTTTATGCGTGTCTTTGTAGAGCTTCCTCATGGCAGTGTTAATCTTTTCTTGCGCTCCTGCCGGGCTACGTGCGCCGCAAGCTTGTTGCACGTGTATTAAGCGTTCTCAAGATCCTTATCGCGACAAATGATTGACAACTATAGGTATGCGCCTCCCGCAAAATGATTCGGAAAAATAGTAAGCATCGGCGACGCTGACGCAGAAAGCAAATACAACAAAAAATACGGAGCGTACTGTGTATTCCCGCATGTGTAGATGTATACAAGGACATTATCGAACGAGCATAAGCGTTCATTCATAATGGTTCTGAGCGGAAAACACAGACAAGGTAACGAGGACGTCTTCGTTCTCTTGTCCCTTGTCTGTGTGTTGCGTACAGAACCATTATGAATGATTTGTTCCGACTAGCCTAACTCACAGCGCTCATAAATATTCAAGTTCTGCGGCATTTTTTTATTCTTCGTTGTCTCCTCTCGCCAGGAAATAATTCTGACACTCGACGGGATTCGGCTGAGGCAAGAACTACATTATTTTATTGTTTAGTGCATTCAAACCAGGCATGCATGTCGCATCGATAGACATATTTGGAGACTGCTCAGCTTTATCTAGAGACGCTCACATGATCTTGATATTGCACTTCGGCAGAGTGTGAGGAACTGAACGAAACATAAACGCGCGGCGCGATATCATATAAAATGGCTGGAACATACGGCATCCTTGGGAACTCCGTGAACGTTCTGGTGAAACATTAGCCTCATCATTACAGTGAAGAGGTACAGTGAAGAGGTCGCCCGGTGGGCTTCGTCTGCGTGGAGAGGAATGTTGCGCGTACCTGCGAGGACAACGAAGAAGAGTGAACGTGCTGGCCGTCCCGCGCTGCAGCTAGAGGGAAGTGTGTTCACCCTGCACGGTCAACACAGTACACGATTCGTAGGTGCCATCCATAATCTTCCAAAAGCTTTCTAATACTAATCGGTTGCACTACTTTGTCCGTGTGTCACACCGTGAACTATGTATACTTGAGTGTCCCAAAAAGGAGATAGAAAAGTCGCTCCAACTTCCGTTTCCTATGCAACCAAATATTCTTTCGTAGGCTTTTCTGTATAGCGAATTCGTCAGCAGGGAGAATCGGTTGTCTCTCGTCAGGCAGCCCTGTGCACTATTTTTCCGTGTTTTCGTCATGTGCGCACTCTTTCAAGTTCGTTCATTTTTAGTCATTCTCTGGAACTGCTGGTCACTCGAAAATCGGTGATGGCTCTTGCTTTATTTGAGCTGCCGGTTTGAGAAGCACTGGCGTGGTACTTTCTGACGTTTTGCAACACAATAGAAGGTCTTGTCTTATTGTAGCCACGTTCGAAGTGTAATTGTGAGTAGAAGATTTTCAATTTGGCATACTTCAAACAATGAGTTAATGACAGTGCTGAACATATCGTATGCGCTTTCCCAATATGCGAAGAAGGGCTTGTGAAAAGCTTAACAACGCATTGCCCGCGTAGACATACTTAGAACGAAGAGACAATCTACAGTCTAAGCTAAGTCAAACCGAACGCGCTAACGTATCTATTAACAGCTGCATAAGGATCGAGTGCCTTTGCATCTCATTTTATAAGTGAGAATAGTTGAAAGCGCTGAGATTTATTCCGGGTCATATAATGTCACGGAATAAAGATGAGCGTCCTCCAAATAAGAATGTGGACGTTCGCTGTTTTTTTTTTGCTTTTATTATGAGTGAAAGAAAAATTTTTGTGCACGTGTGCAGTGATACCGATTGAAAACAACTAAAACAATGCGGTCCTCCCCATTTTTTGTTGTGCCAAAAGAGGCGATTATTTTTTTCGGAATGCCCAACCTGACTAACGCAGTCAACGAAAATGGGGCCGTGGCTGTATTCCACTTGTGTTCAAAAGGTATCTCAACGGGACCGCGTAAGGAAATGCATGTACACTTTGCGACCGTGGACGACCTTTACGATTGCCTGCTGCAAGAGGCGAAAAACTGCCGTGGCGAATAATTCCGGGGAACCTCCGGCGCTATAGTATTGCGTCGTCGAATATCCCAATGAAGTTCAAAGGCCTGAGGAGTGTTCGTGGAAAGTATCAAGGCCCACTACTCACGTAGAGGCCAGCTGTCTCCTTCTTCTGTTTATATACGCGCACTTGGAAGAGTTTATCGCGCCTACAACTTCTCGTTGAGTGCTCTGTTGGGAAATCACGCAGTTAAATGCAATTCTTATAAGTGCAGCCAAGCCATCCGCAAGAGTACAGCGCCTTTCTGTCTTCTTTACTTCCACACAATTACGCAAAACATGGCGCATTGTGAAAGGAGGGATCTACACAGAATGTTCTGTTCCGTGCGTAAATACGTGCAGGCGCTTCTCTTTCTCGGCGGCCCGTAACAGAGAGAAGAAATTCTCGGTACACTAAACCCCCCTTTTCCCCGCTTCCTCTGCACGGTCATATTTTGAGGGCAACTGTTTTCGTCGGCGCCCGCCACGTATGGCGGGCTCGGGTTCCCAGCGGAAGCCGTCTGGCTACGAGTCTTTCTCGAAGGACGTCGATACCCGAGTGCGGCACGCTCTCGCCGACTGCGACTATAGGCGGAACTCGCGCGTCGGTGGCCGCAAAGACATGTGCGGCCGTCATCTCCAATGCCGCGTGAGTTTGCCGGCGCGTTGCCTCGGACGCGACAAATTTGCCTGGAAAACGCCGTGGTTAGCGAGGACCATCGAGATTCCCGCAGGTGGCCGACCAGTAATAGCCAGCCGTCGACTCGGTTATCGCGAATACGGAAGAATTCCCGGAAAACGTTCCCAAGGAGTCGTTAGCGAAGTGAACTGTCGGCGAAACTGCGCACAGCTTTCTTTGAAACTGCGACCTCGCCCGCACCAACTCGCACGGAGGACGTTGAGGTTTTCTTCAAAAAAGCATACTGTGGCTCATGCATTGGAAGGAGCGGCGATGGTGTGAGAAGGGGAAGCGTGCAATGTTTTTGTGTGGAACAGATGAACTTGCTGCGAAGCTCAGACTAGAAAATAAATGTGTACTACTGAATTCTAAACATAGCTCGTGGACGCACGTATCTTGGAATGTTCCAAGAACATGTTGGCGATTAAGGAGATGGGAAGGAAGCGGTTGCGTAGACAGGCTAATAGCGATTTTCGTTAACCATCTGGAACAGTGGTGGGGCTCAGGTTAAAAAAAATGCGAGGCTTTCCCTTGCATAGCTGTAGACGTGCCTTGTGCGCTACACGCTCGCAGATGCCTTGGGAATTTTCCAGGAACTGCTGCTGCAGTCTGGGTATTCCTATACCGAGCACATAGACGCCGCTCTCTCCTTCTCACCCGCAAGGCAAAAGGCGGCCACACAGTGCTCTTTTCTAAACGGAGGCGTTTTCCCTTAGCAGTTGTAGCAGTGCATCTTTGTGGCCAAGTGATGAAAGCGAAAGCACTTAGAGATGAAGAGGTACGTAGCGCAAGGATCGACACGGGCAAAGATGCAACGCTGTGTCTGAGAGGAGCTTTCTCATGAACTGCCACAAAGGCCGTGGTTCGGATGATGGCCTAGAATATACAGCTCGGGATAGATGCGGCTCTCTTCAGTGGCGGCGACTACTGCTTATAGTATAAATAATGATGATGTATGGCGTTTTGCGGCCGAAGGGCCGGTTTCGGCCAAAGTGCGCCGTGACCAAGTGTAATGTGGATGGAATTGTGTGATTAATATGGCAATGGCTCGGTGTAACTTGTAAGGTGGCTGTAAAGGAGGTGTGTAGTATATATATATATAACAACATAAAGAACAGTTGTCTTGTCGAACCGTTGGACCCACGACATACATTCCCTGTTAAAAAAATTACGGGCATCGATTTCATTCGAAGCAGTCAGCGAATAGCAGCCTATGTGGCATTTTTTACTTTGAGCCAAGCGTTACGAGCTCGTGGATCGACATCTCTGTGTAAATTCAATAGTTTTGGGGATACTGTGGGCTTGCCAGGCACGGCGACTACACTGGCGTGCAAAGAATCGCTAACGGTCTGACGCAACATTGTCACTCACGTTACAGCAAATGCGTCACTTGCTTCGCAACGAAATGTACGCTGCGATGCGATGAATTGCATATTATAAGTGGCGGTTCTCGGTTTATTCGAGCAACGTTTGACTATACGTTGCTGAGTTGCAGGTGCACGCACATATGTAATGCCTATCACTCGTTATAAAAGTGTATAGCCAAAGCTGCAACTACAGTTGGAGTTGCCCCGACATGACGCATGTTTATAGGATTCTTTTTTCCAAAGCAGTCTGAAAGTCTGAAGCAATGGCGTGGCTCTGTGTTAGAACACTTTACTGCCATGCAGAATGCTCGGGTTAGATTTCGGCTCGCAGCGTGAATTTTCTTTGCTTCCGTGGGAATTTTTCGCTCATCAACAGCGCCGCCGACGTTGATCGGCACAGGATTTTCTGCGACACGGGCTCCTTAAAGCTTCGCGTTATTAAGGTTTCCAAGTTGTATTCTCACTGTCCCTGCTATGAACTTTGAATCAACAGTGGCGTATACCCGTATACAACGGGTCGTGGTGTGCGTGTATGTGCCACACGTTACTAATGGAAAGGGTTTCATGGCGTACGCGAGAGAATATTCACGTTATTCTTCTCCTGACCTGTGAATCGTGTTCGTCATAAATTATACTCGTGTCCTGCTATGCCAATTTCGATATATAACAAGTTAACGAGACGACCAAGAGAGCGCCCAGACGTAGGCGGCTAGATAGATAGATAGATAGATAGATAGATAGATAGATAGATAGATAGATAGATAGATAGATAGATAGATAGATAGATAGATAGATAGATAGATAGATAGATAGATAGATAGATAGATAGATAGATAGATACGGCCAAAGTGCCTTTGGTTCGCTAAGAAATGCTTCGCATTTAACGATTTCTGATCACTGCAAGCATCCGTTTCCCCCACAACTTCTGTCTTGTTTGTTTGATATATTGGACCGTCGAACTTCTGTTCACGTTTTCTTAGTGCCTTAGTTACTGTAGGCAGCAGTTAGGGAGTCTGGGCTGTCCGAAAATATATAAGCCATTTGTTGCCGGTAACAGAATACCTATTGCGTTAGAGATGAAGGGAAAAAAAAAGCACCTAGCCTTTCCCTCTGTGTAGGTATAAAAAAAATCTCGCTAGAGGGCACCTTCAGTCGACGTCCTCAGAATCACCATTGGGCGCTAGGACATACCGTGGCGCGGCCATGCGGAAGCGTCCGTGTGACCTGCAAGGTTGGATGGCTCCGCCGACCTTCTCGCGCTCTGCCCGCCGCCGCTTTCGCTTCTTCTATTTGAAGCTTGCTCCTTATGCTCAGGGCCTGTCCATCGCCGTAGTAGCCGCTAGTTCTCATTGCTCCCGCTAGCTTGGCTCAGCGCAAGCTCGCGTGAAAGAGAAGTCTTGTTCTTCGAGCGCCTTGATGATAATATTAACGCAGGCAAAACCACATATAGCATAGCCAACTGTAGCATGCACACGCTCGCGCGAAAGAGAAGTCTTCTTCCTCTTGTTCTTCGAGTGCCTTGATGATGATATCAACGCAGGCAAAACCACATATAGCATAGCCAACTGTAGCATGCACACGCTCACGCGAAAGAGAAGTCTTCTTCCTCTTGTTCTTCGAGTGCCTTGATGATGATATCAACGCAGGCAAAACCACATATAGCATAGCCAACTGTACCATGCACACGCTCGCGCGAAAGAGAAGTCTTCTTCCTCTTGTTCTTCGAGTGCCTTGATGATGATATCAACGCAGGCAAAACCACATATAGCATAGCCAACTGTAGCATGCACACGCTCGCGCGAAAGAGAAGTCTTCTTCCTCTTGTTCTTCGAGTGCCTTGATGATGATATTAACGCAGGCAAAACCACATATAGCATAGCCAACTGTAGCATGCACACGCTCGCGCGAAAGAGAAGTCTTCTTCCTCTTGTTCTTCGAGTGCCTTGATGATGATATTAACGCAGGCAAAACCACATATAGCATAGCCAAGTGTAGCATGCACACGCTCGTAGCATGCACACGCTCGCGCGAAAGAGAAGTCTTCTTCCTCTTGTTCTTCGAGTGCCTTGATGATGATATCAACGCAGGCAAAACCACATATAGCATAGCCAACTGTAGCATGCACACGCTCGCGCGAAAGAGAAGTCTTCTTCCTCTTGTTCTTCGAGTGCCTTGATGATGATATAACGCAGGCAAAACCACATATAGCATAGCCAAATGTAGCATGCACACGCTCGCGCGAAAGAGAGGTCTTCTTCCTCTTGTTCTTCGAGTGCCTTGATGATGATATTAACGCAGGCAAAACCACATATAGCATAGCCAACTGTAGCATGCACACGCTCGCGCGAAAGAGAGTCTTCTTCCTCTTGTTCTTCGAGTGCCTTGATGATGATATTAACGCAGGCAAAACCACATATAGCATAGCCAACTGTAGCATGCACACGCTCGCGCGAAACAGAAGTCTTCTTCCTCTTGTTCTTCGAGTGCCTTGATGATGATATTAACGCAGGCAAAACCACATATAGCATAGCCAACTGTAGCATGCACACGCTCGCGCGAAAGAGAAGTCTTCTTCCTCTTGTTCTTCGAGCGCCTTGATGATGATATCAACGCAGGCAAAACCACATATAGCATAGCCAACTGTAGCATGCACACGCTCGCGCGAAAGAGAAGTCTTCTTCCTCTTGTTCTTCGAGTGCCTTGATGATGATATTAACGCAGGCAAAACCACATATAGCATAGCCAACTGTAGCATGCACACGCTCACGCGAAAGAGAAGTCTTCTTCCTCTTGTTCTTCGAGTGCCTTGATGATGATATCAACGCAGGCAAAACCACATATAGCATAGCCAACTGTAGCATGCACACGCTCGCGCGAAAGAGAAGTCTTCTTCCTCTTGTTCTTCGAGTGCCTTGATGATGATATTAACGCAGGCAAAACCACATATAGCATAGCCAACTGTAGCATGCACACGCTCGCGCGAAAGAGAAGTCTTCTTCCTCTTGTTCTTCGAGTGCCTTGATGATGATATTAACGCAGGCAAAACCACATATAGCATAGCCAACTGTAGCATGCACACGCTCACGCGAAAGAGAAGTCTTCTTCCTCTTGTTCTTCGAGTGCCTTGATGATGATATCAACGCAGGCAAAACCACATATAGCATAGCCAACTGTAGCATGCACACGCTCGCGCGAAAGAGAAGTCTTCTTCCTCTTGTTCTTCGAGTGCCTTGATGATGATATTAACGCAGGCAAAACCACATATAGCATAGCCAACTGTAGCATGCACACGCTCACGCGAAAGAGAAGTCTTCTTCCTCTTGTTCTTCGAGTGCCTTGATGATGATATCAACGCAGGCAAAACCACATATAGCATAGCCAACTGTACCATGCACACGCTCGCGCGAAAGAGAAGTCTTCTTCCTCTTGTTCTTCGAGTGCCTTGATGATGATATCAACGCAGGCAAAACCACATATAGCATAGCCAACTGTAGCATGCACACGCTCGCGCGAAAGAGAAGTCTTCTTCCTCTTGTTCTTCGAGTGCCTTGATGATGATATTAACGCAGGCAAAACCACATATAGCATAGCCAACTGTAGCATGCACACGCTCGCGCGAAAGAGAAGTCTTCTTCCTCTTGTTCTTCGAGTGCCTTGATGATGATATTAACGCAGGCAAAACCACATACAGCATAGCCAACTGCAGCATGCACACGCTCGCGCGAAAGAGAAGTCTTCTTCCGCTTGTTCTTCGAGTGCCTTGATGATGATATCAACGCAGGCAAAACCACATATAGCATAGCCAACTGTAGCATGCACACGCTCGCGCGAAAGAGAAGTCTTCTTCCTCTTGTTCTTCGAGTGCCTTGATGATGATATCAACGCAGGCGCAACCACATATAGCATAGCCAACTGTAGCATGCACACGCTCGCGCGAAAGAGAAGTCTTCTTCCTCTTGTTCTTGGAGTGCCTTGATGATAATATTAACGCAGGCAAAACCACATACAGCATAGCCAACTGCAGCATGCACACGCTCGCGCGAAAGAGAAGTCTTCTTCCGCTTGTTCTTCGAGTGCCTTGATGATGATATCAACGCAGGCAAAACCACATATAGCATAGCCAACTGTAGCATGCACACGCTCGCGCGAAAGAGAAGTCTTCTTCCTCTTGTTCTTCGAGTGCCTTGATGATGATATCAACGCAGGCGCAACCACATATAGCATAGCCAACTGTAGCATGCACACGCTCGCGCGAAAGAGAAGTCTTCTTCCTCTTGTTCTTCGAGTGCCTTGATGATGATATTAACGCAGGCAAAACCACATATAGCATAGCCAACTGTAGCATGCACACGCTCGCCCGAAAGTGAAGTCTTCTTCCTCTTGTTCTTCGAGTGCCTTGATGATAATATTAACGCAGGCAAAACCACATATAGCATAGCCAACTGTAGCATGCACACGCTCGCGCGAAAGAGAAGTCTTCTTCCTCTTGTTCTTCGAGTGCCTTGATGATAATATTAACGCAGGCAAAACCACATATAGCATAGCCAACTGTAGCATGCACACGCTCGCGCGAAAGAGAAGTCTTCTTCCTCTTGTTCTTGGAGTGCCTTGATGATAATATTAACGCAGGCAAAACCACATATAGCATAGCCAACTGTAGCATGCACACGCTCGCGCGAAAGAGAAGTCTTCTTCCTCTTGTTCTTCGAGTGCCTTGATGATGATATTAACGCAGGCAAAACCACATATAGCATAGCCAACTGTAGCATGCACACGCTCGCGCGAAAGAGAAGTCTTCTTCCTCTTGTTCTTCGAGTGCCTTGATGATGATATTAACGCAGGCAAAACCACATATAGCATAGCCAACTGTAGCATGCACACGCTCGCGCGAAAGAGAAGTCTTCTTCCTCTTGTTCTTCGAGTGTCTTGATGATGATATTAACGCAGGCAAAACCACATATAGCATAGCCAACTGTAGCATGCACACGCTCGCGCGAAAGAGAAGTCTTCTTCCTCTTGTTCTTCGAGTGTCTTGATGATGATATTAACGCAGGCAAAACCACATATAGCATAGCCAACTGTAGCATGCGGCGCTCGCTCCACTCCGGCACGTGCTCTAGTCTGATAGGAGACCGCTAGAGGGCCACAACTGCGCGCTTCCTCTCTCTTTCGACAGTCGTCAGTCAGTGCGCTTCGATACTAGTAACATAAACGAAGAAGACAAGGCAGCGGAGCGGAGGGCTCGCAAGGCAGCAGCAGCGCGGGCTCGCTGCCAAGACCCTGCGGTGAGAGCTCGCGTGGCCGCAGAGAGACGTCAGCGTCGTGCGGACCCCGAGATACAAGCCCGCGAAGCCGAAGCAGCTCAGAAGCGGCGGCAAGAGAACCTCGAAGAGGTACGGGCGCGGGATGCAGCGGCCAAACGCCGAAATCGGTCGCCACCTGAAGCTGGTGGCGCCGACGCGCGATTTCCTCGACCACACGTTCGGCCACAGTTGCAAGGTCTGCGACCGCTTGTGGTTCGACAACAACCTGACCACAATCGCTACTATAACAACGTGTCACGTCTTTATACGACAGTAGAGGAATTGTACGGAGCATTCAGGGTTTGCCCGATTATCTCCGAGCAAGCTCCTCTAACATCATTCACTTCATGTATATGGTGGGGATTTCTTTTTATTGCGATAGCAATTATATGGACAGTCTCGGCTGGTTTTTGTCCGTCCCCGTCGCCGCCGCCGTCATGCACCGTATATGAATAAGTATGTATATATATATAAAAAACCCAAAGAAAAATAATTCAGGAAATTCTTCCGAAGTGCGGAATCGAACCAGGGACCTCTCGCTCGGCAGCGCGTGGCACTAGCCACTACGCCAAGAAACGCAGATCGTCAACGTAGCTGACGGCGAGCGTTATATATACACCCTTTACCGCTGGCCGGACTCAGAGACGGCAGGCGCTTATAAGCGTTTCTTCATTACCAACGAGATGGCGCGAGGAGTGCGCTGAGCGCTGGGCTTTAAAGGTCACCGCCCCGCTCCTGCGAACGCCGATGCTCTTTGCCCTACAGGGCGTGGTAGCCTTCGTGCGCTTATCTCAAGGAAAGAAGGGGGGGGGGGGGTAGAGCGGGGAGTTGTATGTCTTGTGCTTACCCCGCGATGTCTGCGCTGAAGTCACAGAGCATACGAAGATCACTTCGCTCGCTGCAGCGGCCACGTTTGCGAAAGGAGCGCGCTGTTCAAACAAAAATAAGTAAAAACTGCGACGTTTAGTTCGCGCTCGTCCTGTGTATACCTTTTCGTTCGTTTCGTGCGTCCTGCTTTATGTTTCAGCAGTGCGCTTCAAGTGTCGAGCTGTGATGCATGATAGTTGGCGCTCGTCCTGTGTGCGTTCTTTTCGTGCGTCCTTTGGGCTCGAACGACGCGCTGGCAATTTCGAACTGCTTTCCGTTCTTCGCGTTACATTCCAATTTGTTGCTATCGCATTCATTGCTTCGCCGTCGCGGCGAAACTGTGACTTTTTTATTATTATTGTCAGACTTCTCTTTGACAAAAAGAAATCCCCACCATATTAAGCACGAAATGCTTTTAGCTCCCGTTGTTGGCGGCCTTGAAGCGACCTTGAGCCAAATGCCAGCGCCGTTATTCGGACACTTCAAACGAGACATCCGCAGTTATGAAAGGGAACATACGGGCATCGTGAACGAGACGTCCGTGCAATCAGCCGAAGAGTTTAAAAGAGTGCGGTCTTTGGCAGTCAGCTCTTCTTACAGGACCGCATTTCATACCCTGGTAGTGGTGCAAACAAGTCAGAAAATATAGTTCTTCGCAGTTCTGAGTGTTTGTTCACACTACTTCTGAAGCGTTAACTCCTTGTACGCTGAACCCTTATGTACCTGTCACAAGAGCGATGTTCCAAAGGCAGACAGGGCACCACACACTTGCTCGTTTTTTAATTGGCTTGAGCCCGTTGTACCTCAGGGTAGTGTGGGCTGCCCCCACGTTAATTTCCTTTAATTTTCTCTCCAGGGAACACACACACACAACATATATATATATATATATATATATATATATATATATATATATATATTCTGTGGATAGTTCAGTGGGTCCGGTACGTATAGGAAAACAAGACGGTGCACGTACGAGAAAGCAATACTTTATGCCTAACGTTTCGGCCGTGGCGCGGCCTTCGTCAGAGAATCACGAAGGCCGTGCCACGGCCGAAACGTTAGGCATAAAGTATTGCTTGCTCGTACGTGCACCATCTTGTCTTCATATATATATATATATATATATATATATATATATATATATATATATATATATATATATATATATATATATATATATATATATATAAACTCACTCAGACTCACTCACACACAGATCGAGCCAAGAGTCTAAATAAGTCAAGGTGGGTAACATTTTAGTGAGTTTGAGTCCGAGTGAGTCCGCTTGAGAAATATTTCAGCGAGTCTGAGTCGGAGTGAGTCCGATTGAAGAAAACTTTGGTGAGTCTGAGTCCTAGTGAGCCCTAAAAGCACGAAGTATATTTCTTGAGTGAGCTCCGCATTTTTTGCCGAGCTATGGCACCTATATACTCAACTTCAGTATTACTATCAGCCTTATGTCGGCTCACGTTTATACTCACGTCTACTCACACACACTTCAACGCACTAGCATCCACACGGCAACTCGATGTTTATTGACAGAGGCGTGGGTTACGAGGGGGGGGGGGGTCTTCTTGATGTTCCTACCCTGCCCGTAAACTTTTCACAGGAAGTTCTTGATCAAAATATCTCGTGTGAGTTGTGCCTTTCAATAAAAAAACACTTTACTGGATTGCAACCACGTGATAACTCGTGTTTGAAGATACGAGATTAAAAGGCTGCATGTAGAGCACCGATTATGTGAGATTTTAGTGTTAAAGAACACTGGCATCATGGTGAAAAAAGCTAATTATACGCTAACAGGCTCATAAGTCGACTCACTCAGACTCATATCGAACCGCGAGTCTGGGTCTGAGTGAGCCCAGTTTAAGTCCGAGTGAGTCTGGTTGAGGAAAATTTTGGTGAATCTGAGTCTGAGTGAGTTCGGTTGAGTGAAATGTCGGCGGGTCTGAGTCCTGTGAGCCCTAAGCGCAAAATACATTTCCTGAGTGAGTCTGAGTGATTTCCACATTTTTTGCCGACCTATGCCCATTTTAGAGTGATGACTAGACATGATACTGTATTAGAGCGCTTCTGCCTAATTGATCACCGTCAGGCTCGTATCTCGCTTGCGTTTTAATGTCATTTTGTATGTATAAATGACGCTTTAATAACATGTCCATATTATTCCATATGTTGACTTACGAAGGTAGTTAATGATTTCTGAAGTCGGTGGGACATGTTTCGATTTCCATAATGAATTTCCCGTGGTCGCAGAGCTGAGCTACAGCTCGATCGATTCCAGTGTTGATGTTTGGGCTATAAAAGAGGCTACTTGCAGGTCGCGTTATTCCATTTGGTTTCAGTGAAGTCCAAACCGCCCAAAACCCAAAGGCTGGAATGACGGTGGTCTGTCGACTTGTAAGAATGTTTGGGAGCACTATTTCGTCCTCTATCTTTTTTTTTTCTAGCCGAGACTGCGTTGAGAGGAGAAAAGGGATTTATTGAACAGTGACGACTTGGACAGCGGGATTATCGTTTACGACAAGCTGACCATTGTAGAGCGCGGCCACTTCGAATGCTTGGGAGAAAGCACGCGGAATCGTTACAGGTCCGGGTGGCCGGGCAGGCTATATAGCTGGTCTAATGATCGTGCCTCGAGCTAACTACCATTATCCAGTGAAGATAAGGCAAGGCGGTGGGCACGCGACTGAGGTCCTCTAGTGTAGAGAGTGCGTATATGCTCAATTGTTTTGGGTAGCCGACACAAGCCTGCACTGCCATATAATATGCATGACTGGAAGATGCCCAAGCCGGTCTGGATACGATTCTCAGTGATATTATTATTACTCGCCCGAGAGAACAATTGTATATAATAGTATGGAGAGCTGGGCTAGTTGGTTTGAGGACATTATTGTCCTGAAAGCGTGTGCGCGCCGAAATGTTTATATATATATATATATATATATATATATATATATATAGCCGTAGAATCAATTTGCTTACTGACTACAACACAAGAATTGAAAACCTTTGGAGAAGTTGATAATGCGTGCCGGCGATTTTCTTAGTGGACTTAGGTCGCCATCGGTTAAGTTCGTTACGTTTTACAAAATCCCTCATGGCGTTTTATGTCTTGGTAATTGCCAGCCTAATGCTTGAGAAAAGCTAACTACCGGCCTCTTGCGTGTATTTAGTGCTGTAATTAACATCGGCTGTTGTTCCTTAGTATTTGAACATTTGAAAAAAAATCACGTTCGCCGCAAGGGCTAAGCAATGAATGCGATAGCACGAAGTTGTTATGTTATACAAAGGAAGGCTAGCAGCTAACTCTTTTGGATCCGATCTCGTGTAACTCCACAATGTATGCGTGGCTTTAACTGACTTTACGTCGTAAAGGCCGATGCACAGCGGAACTGAGGGGAAAATCTCAGCGATGAAATGTAAATTGATGCATAGCAAGGCGAACATGCGTATCGTTTAGCACTGAAGGAATCTCCTCTCCGTTTGACTACCTGCAGGTCTCCAACCTCCAACTCGCCTCCGCTATACTCTCGCTCCTCTTTCCTCGCACCCTCACCCTCCCTTCCCTATTCTACCCCTTGCTATAGTGTACCATACATGGCTATGCTATGTATGGTATAGTGCGTGTTTCTGTGTTCTTACGTGCTGTCATCTTCGCGCAGTTTATACTTGTCTCTCGAATCAATGAACCAACTACTGCAACAATGCTGCGCTTCGCGTGTGTGCGTGCTTCTATGTTCTTGCGTGCTGTCTTCTTCGCGCAGTTCAAACTTGCCTGCTTAATCTGTGAACCAACTAGCCCAACAACGTGCCGTACTTGTTCGCTTCGTGTCTGTGCGTGTTTGTGCGCTTCGTGTGTGTCCGGACGCGCGTGAAAAGCCGTGAACCAAGCCCCAAGCAGTGAAGAAGACGACGCTAAAACCAACCCGACTCATGGGGTTAGCCGAAGGCAACAAGGGCAGCCACCAGGATGCGGACCCCTACACGATAAGACAAGGACCACAACGATGAAGACAACAGCGACAATGACGGCCGCTGTGTCGCCTTCAACAGCCGTCAGGCATCAGCCCAGGTAGCCACCGAATTCCCGCGGATCACGCTGGCAAGACCCTGAAAGCAGGCTGGAAAAATACGACCGGGTCGCCCAGTTCAACAACTGCGACTGTCGTGAGTAGCTTCGCCACGGCTATGTTGCCCTTGAGGATGGCGCCAGGACCTGCTTAGAGAACCGAGAGTGTATGCTAACAATTTGAGACTTCTTCCGCACCACATTCCTCGGGGCTTTTACGAGCGTAATCCACAAAGAAAGGGCAGAAGCCCTGTTGGAGACCCGTGTACAGCTCCCGAACGAGAAGGTCAGGATGTACACCTAGGTAATTACCGGTTTCGCCATGGCGACGTCGACACGCCTGACGAAGAGAACGTTCTTTCCTTCATGCGAGGGGTGAAGCAGAAGCTTTACGTGGGACTGATGAAAACCCACCCAAGGCCATTGCGGAATTGCTCTCGGAAGCGACAACAATTGGAAAGACGCTGGAAGTGCGCACCCGACAGTTCAATGGCCGCTAGACGCCAGGCTTCGTAGAAATTCAAGGACTCTGCTCCGACGACCTGCGTGAGGCCATGAAAACGATCGTGCGGGAGCAGCTCCAAAAATTGTTGCCGTCATCGCATCCGCAAGTGGATTCGATTGCTGACATCGTACGTCAGGAAATTCAGCAATCCATTCGAATTCCTGAACCAGCGCAGCCTCAGCCACAATCGATAAGCTACGATGCTGCAGTCCACTGTAACGTAACTCCTCTACGCCCGCGTCAGCACGCTGCACCACTGCAATTGCGTCGCCAGCCACAGCCGCCGCCTCTCGTTCACCGCGACGCCCGTCGCCAGCCACAGCCGCCGCCTCTCGTTCACCGCGACGCCCCGAGATCTGATATATGGCGCACCCCTAGCTGACCACCGCCCGCTCTCCTACCACTGTGGGGAAGTGGGACACACCTAGTATAATATAATAATAGTTGACGTTTTACGCCCTAAAAGGGACGGCACCTACCATCACTGCCAGTACCGCGAAATGGGGTTGCGTGGTTTCGCCGTCAATGCGCCATGAACACAGCGTGGTTAACGGCCACGTGAAATCGCTGACTATCTCACAGCATATGAGTGGAGACTTCGTCGAGCGTCCCGTTTACCATCACCAGGACACTACCTCTCTGCTGGACGTCGCCTGTACACTGGCCCAACCTGGGGCCAGTCGCTGAACCCGCGTCCAGGAAACTGGAGGTGCGGTTGCTGTTCGTCGAGAAATCGAAGATCCTCCGCCGACGACGCTGCGTCGAATTCTTCAGAAGACGCCGCCAGCCCAACGAAACCCTAAAAAAGAACTTCGCCGCCGGAGGAAGACCTGGCGACGCCACGTAGCAGTAGCGAAACAAGCTGATGCAGCCGTGATTCAACGCCTCGAGTTAACCGCGCCGGAAGACGATGACTGAGCGACCTCAACGTCCTTATCGACGGCGACAACGTCACCGCTTTAGTTGGCACCGGAGCCGACTACTCTTTCATGAGTGGATGCTTTGCCGCCAAGATGAAGAAAGCTAGGACTGCTTGGGAAGGTCCTCAAATCCGAACGGCTGGAGGACACTTAATAACGCCGACAGAAATCTGTACGGCAAGGGTCACTGGGCATAATCGGACTTACCCTGCGACATTTATCACCATGAAAAGATAGCTCGCGGGATGTAATTCTCGATATGGACTTCTTAAGCCAACATGCTGCTGTCATCGAGCTGAGATTCGAGTTGATTACGCTATCCTCAGAACGAGCGTTACCGCCACACACAGCGCCAGAAAACAGTGTCTTGAGTGCGCTCGAAGACCAGGTCACCATTCCGCATCGCTCCAGCGTCATCATTTCTGTCGGCAGAGAAAAATTCATAGAGTTAGAAGGCGTCATCGACGGCGACCTGCACCTGTTGCTGAACCGTAAGACACGAGTCGCAAGAGGCATAGCTGAACTGCACGGAGGGAAAGCGAAGGTGATGGAAATTTCGGCCATCAATACAAGCAATCAATAAAGGCACGACGGTAGCCTACACAGAAGCAATTGTGGAAAGCAGAAAAGCTTTCGTTCTCACACATTCTACCAAGGCCACCCCGATGGTCCAAGTTCCCCAAACCGCTTTCGACGTCAACACGAGTCTTCACTCGATTAAGCGAGAACAGCTCAAGGGCCTCCTCCGACAATACAAGGACTGCTTCTCGTGGTCATCACGAATTCGACAAAGCCCTGTTATACCCGAAGAATATGCCCGTTCGCTCCGCCAGAGCCAGTGCCGAGCCAGTGCCGATTGATGACGCAAGATCATAAAGCAACAAGTCGACGACACGCTGCGCGACAAAATCATACAGCCGTCCAAGAGTCCGTGGGCATTACCCGTAGTCTTAGTGAAGAAGGATGGATCCCTGCGATTCTGCGTCGATTATCGTAATTTGAACAAGATCACGAGAAAGGATCGGTACCCCCTCCCGCGCATAAACGACACGCTGGACCGGTTGTGCAGCGCAAGGTATGTTTCATCGATGGATCTGAGGACAGGCTGCCGGAAAATTAAAATCGACGAGTGGGATCGACAAAAAACCGCCTTCATCACGCCAGAAGGCCTGTTCGAGCTTAAGGTCATGCCGTTCGGGCTTTGTTCAGCACCTTCAATGTTCCAACGCGTAATGGACACGGTACTGGCGGGCCTAATGTGGCGGTCTTATCTAGTCTACTTGGATGACGTCGTCGTTTTTTTTTTCAGCGATTTTTGAAGAGCACCTCAGAGGGCTTGAGACGGTGGTAGAAGTAATTTTTGTCATCCGGGCTCACACTGAAATCAGAGAAGTGCCATTTCGCGTACGAAGAGCTGCTTTTCCTGGGACAAATAATAATAATAATAATAATAATAATAATAATAATAATAATAATAATAATAATAATAATAATAATAATAATAATAATAATAATAATAATGATGATAATAATAATAATAATAATAATAATAATAATAATAATATAATAATAATAATAATAATAGTTCGGGTCTAACGTCCCAAAACCGTGACATTCTTAGGGACGCTGTAGTGGAGGACTCTGGAATTTTCGACCAGCTGGGGTTCTTTAGCGTGCACTTAAAGCTAGTACACGGTCCTCAAGCATTTTCGCCTCCATCGAAAATGCGGTCGCTACGGCCGCATTTATGATCCTTCGACGTCGGGTCAACAGCTTAGCACCATAACCGCTAGACCACCGTGGCGGGTCTCCTGGGACTCGTCTTCAACCAGTCTGGAGTTCGCCCACATCCCCAGAACATCGCAGCCATCACGAACATCCCTCAGCCCGCCAACAAGGAAGCAGTGCGCCGGTTTCTTGGCGTCTGGGCCTATTATCGACGCTTCGTGAAGTACTTCTCCCACATCGCCGCACCACTGACAGTTCTGACGAAATCTGGTGTCGACTTCAAGCTGGAAACCCCACAGATAGAAGCTTTTGATGAGCTAAAACAACGCCTGCACTCACCACCCCTTCTTCTCACTTCGACGAACAAACCCAAACCGAAATTCACACTGACAAGAGCAGTGTGGGACTCGGCGCCGTGCTTGTACAAAAAGAGACGGTCTTGAAAGGGTCATTGTCTACGCTAGGTGGTCGCTATCGAAAGCCGAAGGCAACTATTCAGCAACGAAAAAGGAATGCCTTGCCATCATTTAAGCCACGTCAATGTTTCACCCGTACCTGTACGGCAGACCATTCAAAGTGGTGAGGGACCTTTACGCCTTGTACTGGCTGGCATACATAAAAGACCCTGCCGGTCGCCACGCACGATGGAGTCTCAGACTCCAAACATTCGACATAACCGTGGTGTAAAAGTCATGAAGGAAACACTCAGACGCCGACTGCTTTTCCTGCGCTCCCATTGATCCGCCGCCACAAGACGATCAGGATGCAGTTCTGGGTACTGTAAGCGCAGACGACTTCGCCGAACAGCAGCGCACTAATCCAGAACTACGAAGCCTTGTGGAGTAGCTAGAAGGCAAGATCGATGTCGTCAGTGCAGTATTCGGGCTTGGATTGCCTTTGTTAGGCTTGCGAAACGGCGTACTCGTAAAGAACTTCTCGACAGCCCGCAGAAACTACCTTCTCGTTGTGCCCTCCGCTCTGCGTCCGGAGATTCTCCAGGCCTTGCATGACGACGCGACTGGTGGTCACCTCGGCTTTTCGCGTACGCTCACGAAGATTCAGTAGAAGTATTATTTTCCTTCTCTTAACGCCGACGCCGCCCATAAAGGCAGTAGTTCCGGAGGCTCTTGCGTCGAGGTGGGCCGCTGCTCTGTGCGGCTCCAACTTCAAGACACAAGAGTGGGCAGTCCAGCTGGCCCGAGAGGCGGCGACGAGGCAAGGCCTCGAAGTCCCCTCATGGGAGACCTGAGCCCGGGTTGTTAAACATCGCCGGACTTTCAATAAAGTTGTTTCCATCCATCTATCCATTATGTAAGAACATGCCGGGATTGTCGGCGACTCAAGACACCGTGAACAAGGCCAGCAGTATACATACGTCCAATCGAAACCCCTTTCCGACTGTTCCAGCAGATTCGGATGGATTTACTCGGGCCTTTTCCGACGTCACCATCCGGTAACAGGTGGATTGTCGTGGCTACGAACCACCTCACCCGCTACGCTGAAACGAAAGCCCCAAAGGTAGTGCCGCCGAGGTAGTGAAGTTCTTCGCAAACATTCAGATGTGGCATGGTCCCACAGAAGTGCTCATGACCGACAGAGGAATAGCTTTTAAGGAATATCTAACTTAAGCCATCCTGGTTTACAGGGAGACCAATCATCGCAAGGCAACTCCTTACCACCTGCAGACGAATGGCCTGACAGAACGTATGAATAAAACCAGCGCCGACACGTTGGCCATGTACGTCGACGTTGCGCACAAGAATTGGGACGCCACCTTTCCGTATGTAACATTCGCCTACAACGCAGCTCTACAGGAAAAAACGCACCGTTCAGGCTAGTTTACGGCAGGAACTCTGCAACGACGCTTGACGCCATGCTATCAACTGTCCCCGACGAAGACAACCTCGACGTCGCCACTTATCTGCAATGCGCCGAAGAAGCCCGACAGGTCACCTGCCTGCGTATCGAGCACCCGTAGAGGATCGATAGCCGTCATTACAACCTTCGACGACGCTTCGTGGAACACCAGCCAGGTGACGGTGTTTCGGTCACCTGGCTGGTATACGATACGCCAACGATACGATATGCCTTCGATACGCCAAGGAGGGCTGGGATGGGTTTCCAATACGCACAGAATGACCCATGGGGTAAAGCGCCCGACGCTGTTCACGTTAGGATCACAGAGGCAGTATTGTCGGCCTCTGCCGTCGAAAGTCACTGCCTCTCAAGGTTGGGGCAGCACCCGTAATTTTTTTAGGGGGGTGGGTGGGGGAGGCGAGCCATTTCACGAGTTCGCCAGTCTTTCGTTTAGGCCGAACCGACGCTGTCTAGAAGACAACCTATTCGACAAGGTGCTGTTAATTGAGTGCAATTAATGCAACAACCTTCCCGGCAAAACAGGTCTTGTGTGTTAAATGTATACATTTGTAAGAACTAAATGGTGTTTGCGATACGAGCGATATGCATGAATTGCAAGTTTCAATGCGGTGCTGCTACATTATTCATTATGTTATGCGGCATTTATTAATGTTTTTGCGGAGCGTGAGCATCCCCGAAACAAAGAAGTATTTTGGTATCTCTATTACTGCATCTGTATTCCGGGATACTTTTTGTGTCTTTTTGCAAATGTATCTCGGAAATATCCCACTACGTCAAAGACAAATGTATCTCAGTAATCCGTATTTCGATATATTTTTCTGAGTATCTCTCTCCAGCCCTGGTGAGACTATCACATTGTTATAGCACGACGACAAGAGTGACGAGCGGGACCCGTTGGTGTTGACATTGTCTTGTTCGCTGAAAACTGTAATGAAAGACATTTCGAAACGAGCCTTTGCACCGCGTTTTATTGAGCGTGCATTGAGATCAATATTGGAAAACTTCTCTGTCGCATCTCTCCATGATCGATTTTTCTTTCCGGGCAGGGTAGTTTGCACAGGCGCACCGCAGTATCACTGCACCATTTCGCAAGTTATGCAGACTGAAAGCGCTTAGGAAGTCGATTGCAAGTCTGTAACCTGTATGTGCGTACCGCAGACTTAAGCCTTAATATCTGGAATTAATGGTGCGTTTGATAGCTAAGCGCGATCGTTGTTACTCTGAAGCGTAAGTTCCCGCAAGCATTTTGCTGCAAGGACACGTACAAAAGCCCTCACGCCGCCGCCATGGCGCAGTGGTTACGGTGCACATATTCTGATGCGAAAGACGCGGGTTCGATCCCGGCCGCGGCCGTCGCATTTCGTTCGAGGCGAAACGCTAGAGGCCCGTGTACTGCGCATAGTGAGGTCACGTTAAAGAACCACAGGTGCCCGAAATTACCCGCAGCTCTCCACTATGATGCGGCGTGCCATGTAGTCGTATCGTGCTTTTGGCGCGTAGGGCACCAGAAATTTTATTTATTACTTACGTATCGATGGGTTCCCTCGTCCTTCGCGTCCGTCGCGTCCATCGGTCTCTCCGTCCATTCTGTTACGCTGGCAGACGATGTTGTCGTCACTCACGACACGCAACAAGCTTGGGCGTCACGTTGTCACGTCATCTCCACCTTCACTAGGGCCAGGTAGTGAAAGCAAAAAATATTAAATGGGATTTCTGCCCCTACTAGTGGAGCTATTAGCATTAGAGAGTCGGATGCGCTAACTTCTCTGCAAGGTTTTGCTCTCTCCACAGAGTCTAAGCAGTGGTGCTCGTGCATGTATATGGGAGCAAAAAAATAATTACGGTGTCTTTAGCTAACGCTAGGGAGAGCACAGATGAGAGAGCCTATGCGGCACTCGTTGAATTACATTGTACTTCTCAGTCTATTGTTGATTGCTCTTTTTCTGTCACCCAGACAGTCGCCACTGGTTCGAGATGCTCCGACTCGGTCGCCGTCAGTGACATCAACTGCAACGCTGAAACATTTCAATC
This sequence comes from Rhipicephalus sanguineus, assembly GCF_013339695.2. Taxonomy (NCBI): domain Eukaryota; kingdom Metazoa; phylum Arthropoda; class Arachnida; order Ixodida; family Ixodidae; genus Rhipicephalus; species Rhipicephalus sanguineus. The sequence continues at coordinate 63,631,563 of NC_051176.1, forward strand.
ACTTTATTTCACATCAACAATTAATAATAATAATAATAATAATAATAATAATAATAATAATAATAATAATAAGAAGAAGAAGAAGAAGAAGAAGAAAAAAAAATAAAACACACAGGCTTCCCTAGGCATTCACCTAAGACGACTCGAAGGCGCAAGCCATTTTCTTCTTCTTCCCAGTAGATGTACTTAGAGTTACTGTATATGCTACCTTTAGGTAGCATGTACAGTGACTCTAGATGTACTGATCCTGCCCCGCCACCCTCCGGAAGCTTTCTGCACCTAACGCGGTGTTGCACTACTTCCAGGATCGGAGGCACCTCACCTGGCTTTGCAGTGCCTCCGTGATCGGCCCACCTTTGGCCAGGCTGTGGAATACCTTACACACTAATTATTACCTCTAATAACTTTACATACCATTACTACATTGTCATTGCTACTGACCCGAAATCCGCAGTTTCGATACCGGCCGCGGCGGTCGCAAATGCTAGAGGCCCGAGCACTGTGCGATGTCAGCTCACGTTAGAGTACCACAGGTGGTCGAAATTATCCACAGCACTCCACCACGGCGAACCTCATAACCAGTGAATGGTTTCGGTAGGTGAAACCCCAGAAATTATTACTTTAAGCTTTCTGCACCTCATCTGTGACGAGCAGTCATTGCTTGCCATCGCCAGCCGGTAGTAAAATGGTAACCGTTATCATCTTTGCCTGTGCCTTCGACCCGCTGTTAGATTAAACGCCGCACGCAACCGCCGCGGTACATCGGGAAGGAGCCTTGCGCCAGTGCTCACTGCCTTGCACGCGTAATCATGGAAACCGCAATTAAACTTTGCAGCGGGATATCTCGGAGCACAGGCATGCTGGAAGAATTCTTCCAAGTGGAATTGTGTAAAAACGCGACTGCCTCCAACTTTTCGATACAAATATGCCCGCTCGCTGCGGTCACTAAAAGTTCATTATTCAATTTTAGTTGATTGGGCGGCTGACAGCGATAATTACTGTCTCACTATGCATCCCCCTGGATACATAAGTTATCTGCAAAGATGGTTTTCACGTAACTTTCAGTGCTGAACTTTAAGAAAACCATAGAGCTTAATTTTGAACACCCTGTGTAACAACGCCACAGAAAAGCTCAAGATAACGTAAAAAGAGAGAGGGAGAGATAGACAGAGATGATGTTTTGCTTGAAATTACCACTTTGTGATGTAAGCATGCCAACTGGATTAGTTTTCACCATCTGTGTTCTTTACCGTTTACCTAAATCTAAGTACACGCGTGCCTTTGTATAAACTCTGCCCCCAAGTTAAAATAGGGCCGGCAACTCAGTTTTATCACTTCCGTCTCATTTTATTTCTGTTCTTTTTAGGGCAAAATTTAGTACCGAAGTGTCAGACTAAACAGAAATATTTCTCTGTAGTGGGACCAGGACCGTACAATAAAAGGACATCTTAAGCACAACTATACACCTACCAATCAATCACGCAATTATACACCTACCAAGTGTGACGAGCAAGTAGCATGACTTAGAGCCGCGTATTTGTTTACCACTGAGTCTCTAAAAGGCTGTATTCACACGATATTTAATACTCATGTTTAGGATGACGCCAAGTGCATTTTGTGATGTGCTGGAACCACAAAGCGGCACATACGCAAAAATGAATCTCGCGCCGACCACACGCAGCACTCTCGACAAACACACTCACTGATCTTATTACAGTGCATATACAGCCTACCAAGGCCAAATACTTCTGTACACCGTGATAGGTATACCAGGCCAGTAGCCAGGAATTTTTTTCGGGGGAGGGGAGCACTTGCTGAAAACCTTGACTATTTGGGGAGAACACCTATATTTATTGCTTATTTTTGGTAAAACACGTAGTTCACCAATATTTCAAAGGGGGGGGGGGCTAGCCCCCCTCCCCCCCTCTTCTGGCTACGGGCCTGAGGTATACGTACAAGCGGTTGATACTGTGCTAACACTACAGAACGAGCTGCCCTTTGAGGACGCGCCTGACGAACTCGCACATGCAAACACACCGTGGCTAGCAGACGATGGAAGGAGTCATCCACACTACGCGTGGTTCAGCCACTGGCTGCCAGGCGGCGACTCCGCTCGATCTCGCGGCCGCTATCAACACCTGTTGTGACATCTCTCTCTCTCTCTTTCTCCGCATTTCATTCACAGTGCTACGTTTTGGGCCGCATCACTTTTCGTTCTAAGAGAGATGAACGCAATCCGCTTGTTCGCACTATTGCAGTGGCCGTGGAGTAGCGGAGACGACAGGAAGGCGATGCCGTTTGCGGGGCTGTGGTGTTAGGAGTCCATTCGAGGCTGAGAAAAGAAGGGCCACCAGTGTGCGACGATGGAGGGCCGGACTCGCTACGAGGTGCTTCGGGGCTTGGTGGCCATGTTGGTGGTGGCAGTAGCAGCAACAGCCATTTTGGCGGCCCCACTGGTTTCAGCGTCGGACCTTCCTGCAGAGGTAAGCGGAGTCCACCTTCATGCTCATAATAAAGCTCTTTACACCCCTTCGCCAGGGCTGAATCGCAGAGCATTGATGCAGGCCGCCCTCTCAGCATTTCTACCACAACAAATCCCCATCTCCGTCAGTTTTCTTCCACTATTCGACAATCAGTCATTGGCTATCTTTTCCAGATTTGGCTATGGCGTAGTTATGAAATATGCTAAGAGAATTGAACAGAAGTGAAAAAAGTCCCATGTAGATCATATAACACATTTTACAAAACGCACGAGAGAGAGAGAGAGAGAGAGAGAGAGAGAGAGAGAGAGAGAGAGAGAGATAATAAAACGAGAGAAAGGCAGGGAGGTCAACCAGAATTCTAGCATCCGGTTTGCTACCCTACACTAAGGGGAGGGGGAAAGGGAAAGGAAAGCGGAGAGAAGAACAGGCGCGCGATAAAAAAAGATATAAACAAAAGGAAGGTGCAGAGCGGGAGTATATTTGCCACAGCCCAATCTATGATTTTAGGCATACGTTCGTGTAATAAATGAATAATTCTACACCGGTTTGTCATATTCTGAACCTGGAAATGCTGTAATGCGTTACGTTACAAAAGCAGCTGAGAGTCGTCCTGTAGTGCGCATAATGAAAGTGCGTAAGCGCGGGATGACAGCACACTCTCTCGCATGCTTTCCCTCGATGCCACATCGTACCGTGAGCACGATAAGATCTTGCTCAGATGACGCCTGTACTTTAAGCGAACCACCACACCGATGTCGACAGAGCTTTTTCGGACTTGATATTTACGTTCTTTTTCTAGTTATGGTTGGTTAGTTAGTATGGGGTATAACGTCAAGAAAAAAAAAGAAAAAAAAAGACGACTCAGGCTATGAGAGAGGACGTAGTGAAGCGCTGCGGCTAATTTCGACCACCCGGGGTTCTTTAACGTGCACTGAAAACGCAGAGTAGACGGGCGCCTAGCATATCGCCTCCATTGGAATGAGATCGCCGCGGCCGGGATCGAACGTACGACTTTCGGGTCAGTCAACACCGTAACCACTGGGTCGCCGCGGCGCCGCTCTAACTATAGTTCTAAGCGAAGCTTATATGCGTTACAGATTTCGGTGGCGGCGGCGGCGGCGGCGGCGGCGGCGGCGGCGGCATAGTTCGCGAAAAATCCGGCACCGGCGAGTGTACAGAAATGCGGGTGTACACAAATGAGGCCTTCGAAAGTGCGCCGGTCAAACGCGTACTTGTATGCGCGGTTTTCCAATAAAATTGATACCTGCGCCACCTGTGGCCCACGCTGCACCCGTCGCCTCGCTGCCCGTGGTGCGAGGGTGCGAGCACGAACGGGCCGATATGGCCCATGTGGTTTGGTGGTTCACACGACACGAAGAAGTGAGGCTGAGAGGAAGGAGCAAGACAAGAGCAGGGCCTTCTGAAGCGGGGCGCCTCGCTGAGTGATGGCAAGCCGCCCTCCTCAGCGAGGCCCCCGAAGACCAGGAGTGGGCCGTCCAGTGGGCCAGGGCCGTCGCCGAGGACCTCGGAAAGTGTTCCTCGAACGGTGGATCCCTGGTAGCCTAGCCCCGGACACAAGTAACAACTGCTGGACAAATAAAGCTTATTCCACTCATCTCTCTCAATCGTGGGCTTGTCGCAGATCAGCTGTTTCTGATGTGGCAATCTGACCTTTTATCGAGGTCGCTTGTCATTTCGCGTTGCCACAATTCATTGTTGCCTTACACTGTTGCACTTCATTTTTTGCGCATGACCGCCGTTGTTGCCTGTAGTAACAGAAGTGTTGGTTTGCTAAACGCGTGGGTGAAGGTCCAATTCCCGGCATGGAAGAAGGAAAAAGTTACGAGGGACCATTGCGAAAGAAAGAACGAAAGAAAGAAAGAAAAATAGAAGTAAGGCAGCACGCGCGCGCCACGCCTCGCTTGCCCACTTTTTCCAGATAGGGGAAGGGCTCCAACTTTTAAATGCGACGCATTTCTTAGCGAACTTCTGGTACTTTGAGCGTTTCTATCTATCTATCTATCTATCTATCTATCTATCTAGCCGCCTACGTATGGGTGCTCTCATGATCGCCTGCTTAACTTGCCGTAGACCAAAATTTGCATGGGAGGGCAAGAGTATTTGACCAATATGACTGTCGGGTCATGATATGAATAACGTGAAAATCCTGTCGCGTACGTCGTAAAACCCTTTCCCCCTGACACGTGTGGCACATACCCGTTTACCAGGGGCCGCGGTGTACGGGTATGCGCCACAAGTGATTGGCAGTTTGCATCTACCCAGAAACGGCGAGAACAGACAATGGCAAGTTAAATCGAGAGCGTTAAGAAAAACTGTCATTGGCAGCGTTGACCCGACGAATGGAAAGAATAAAAATAGGATCCCAGCCGGAATCGAGCCCAGGCATTCTGCGTGACAATCAGGTATTCTACCGCAGAGCCACGCCAGCTCTATAAACTGGTTTGGAAAAACAGCCTATGCAGGCGTAATGTCGGTGCTACGTCAATTGTGGTTGTGGTGCTGACTATCTAGTTTTACAAGAAAGCAATAAACACTACATATGTACTCCTACGATACAGGCCTCATATCAGATTAACGTCTGTGGTTCCATTGTTGGCTCCGCTTTTATAGCAGTCTAATAAACATTACATTTGTATGCCTATGATTTCGCAAGCTATATTAAAGCATTGCCGGACCCCGGAGGAATACATTAACGAATGTTACGTTTGATATTCACATGATTGCACCATAAAGTGCACTTAGTTTCGATAATGCTGACGTATGTACTCTAACGTGAGGGCTGACGTTACGTCGCACCATTAGTTACCCTTTAAACGCCAGTGTTGTCTTTGTGCCTGGTAAGCCCACGATGTGCACACAGCTACTACACTTACAAAAACGCGTCGATCCACCTCGTAACGCTTGGCTCAAAGCCATAAAGTACAGAATAGAAGTACTCGCTGACTGCTTCGCATTACATCGATTCCCACTGCACGTGGGATCTGCCGATTTTTTTCTCTTTCTTTTTCTTTCTCTCTGTTTTTTGTGTATATTCTTTGTATCTGTTTCTATTTATTTAATTCTCCCTCTGTTTCTGTCTTTTTCTCGCTTTTTCTATTTTTCTTTCTCTATCTGTCTTTATTTATCGCTTCCTCTTTCTCTCTCTTTTTATGTCTTGCTCGCTGTCATTTCTATCTTTTTTTCGTGTCTGTTTCTTTCTATCTCTTTCTATGTATTTCCTCATCTTTCTATGTTTTTATGTCTTTATTCGCTTTATTGCTGTCTGTTTCTGTCTTCCTTTCTGTCGCTTTCTTTCTCTCTCTCTCTCTTTCCCGTGTTTCACGTGCTGCACTTCGCCGAGCAGAGTTTTCGTTTAACGCTCACACCTGCTGTACCCGGTACTGGGGCTTGCCCAAGTACTGTGGCGCATACCCACCTGAGGAGTTTTGCACGACGGCACACAAGTTACCGAAAGCTTCAACAGCTTTACTGTAAAGGGAAAGACGAGAGCGCGTGGCTGTTCATGACGATGATAATTTTTACGAAGGAGCGCAAGTTACCGACACCTTAAACAGCTTCGCTATTAAGAAAGACACACGCAGGGTGATGGGAGTCATGTTAGTCATACCAACTAGTCCCCATAGCAGCTTTGTTTGTGGTGTACTTCGCCAATTCGCAAAATGATGAATTATGGCGTAGCGGGCACTTCGCAAATGTGCTTGCAGTGGGCGTTCTAGGAGAGTTTAAGACGGCCACTGTTACGCCACAGACGTTCCTTTCCACACGGCACGGTTGAGGCGTCGACCAGGAAGCGAATCGGGGCACGCGAATCGGATGGCGATGCGAACGGGGCCCGTTTACGCTACCGCGTTCACTCTTGAATGTGAAGCTTAAGCGTCGTCCAAGGTTTTTTACTTCTCCAGTTACTGCTTGAGTCATCTCAAAATACATGACGCTGTTGCAAAAATAGTCATGAGGAAATCACTCGAATCGCACCACCTATCCCATTTTTTAACAAAATATCATACACACGTTCTAACACAACGCTGTATAAATTGCAAGAGAGCGAGAGAGAGAGAGAGAGAGAGAGAGAGAGAGAATCCTGTTCGAGCGACGGCCACTGAGTGTGGGCGGCTCCTTCGTTACCACAACAAGCCCCCTGAAGAAGCGGCGTATAGCGCGAGTTCCATGGAGGTTTCACGCGGGAAGCGCTGCGAACAGCTATGCACGGGAGGCCTCCCTGTTACTTACCCTCGCGGGACCTGCGTTGGCCACGTCCGAGCAGTTTCGACCGCAAGCACGCGATAACCGGCCGAAGCCAATTATCGGCCCCGCTGCACGCTTGACGCGGGTGCAGTCGGGCGCGAGTTTAATCTCGGAACTGTCTTTTTCGATTTGTCCGTTTCGCGCTCTGACCGCGTCTAATTGGCGTGAACATCGTTACTCAGCCAATTGGGGGAAATTGGAAGGCTCCCCCTGCCGGATTATCGGGCGATTAAACCCGCCTGTGTTTGTCCTTACCTCTCGGTGTATCTGCTGTTAACACGTGCGCTTTTGTCCAAGCCGAGTGAGGGGAGGGAAAAGATAAACGGTGCGGAAAAAAATAGTGAGGCCGGAAGAAATAGTCTCCTGCACGAAGGGAAGCTGTTCCGTGAGGCCACGGAGATTTAACACCGATTGCCCCCCCCCCCTTCCTGCGCACATGCGCTTGGGTGTCTGGAGGCACCCGTCTCTGACTTGTTACTCTTCCAGCAAACACCTCCGCAGAGCTTATGTATAATAACGCTTGATACATTCTGAAAGGGAGGAACTGGCCGTGAACTTCCCCTAGGGATCAAAGCTCAAAAGCCATTTAACGCCGTCGCAAAGCTAGCGGCGTAGCGCACATTCTAGCCGATGCCGATAGGTTACACCTTTAACAGCAAGCGCTTCGACGTGTTCTACAAGGTGCCTGACGTGATAGCTAGTGCAATATTATAGGTAGTAAGACTCACTTTTTCTCGTGAATGATCGGTCAGATCGTCGTCATCATCAGCCTATCATACCTCCACTGCAGGGCGATGGTCTCTTCATATGTTCGCCTATTAACCCCTTGCGCAGGCTGATTCCATTCAGGGCCTGCAAATTTCTTTATCTTACACCCCCCTAACATTCTGCATCCGTCAGAGCACTTCAAATCCCTCGCCATCGATTCTGCCTCTAGCAGACGACCGAGTATCTGCCCCACGAAACATGTGGCCTGCTGAGCTCCATTTTGTGGCGATAGCAGTTATATGAACACTTTAGGCGCATTTTTGCAGTCGCCGTCGAAGTCACCGTGAGGTTCCGTATAAAATCCGAAGGCGATGTTCTGTGTGCGAGTGAAAACGTGCGACGGCAGCCGACGATTGCGGCTCAAGGGGCGAGGAAACGCGATGACAGTCTTCTGTGTTGCAAAAGCCACAGTTTCGCCGCAAGGGCGAAGCAATGAATCTGCAACAAATTGGAATGTGATACGCAGAAAGGCTAGCAGCTTGACACTTGCAGCGCGCTACTCAATCACAAAGAAGGATGCACGAAAATAACACAGAGGTATGCACAAGAGGAGCGCGAACTAACAACTGTCACAGCTCGGAACGGAAAGCAGCTCGAAATTGCCAGCGCGTCGCTCGAGCCCAAAGGACGCACGAAAAGAACGCACACAGGACGAGCGCGAACTAAATGTCGCAGTTGTTACTTATTTCTGTTTGAACAGCGCGCTCCTTTCGCAAACGCGGCGGCTGCAGCGAGCGATGTGACCTTCGTACGCTCTGTGACTTCAGCGCCGACATCGCGGGGAAACCACAAGACATACAACCCCCCGCTCCATCCCCCGCCCGCCCCCCTTCTTTCCTTGAGATAAGCGCACGAAGGCGACCACGCCCTGTAGGGCAAAGAGCATCGGCGTTCGCGGGAGCGGGGCGACGACCTTTAAAGCTCAGCGCCCAGCACGCACATCGCGCCATCTCGCTGGTGAGTAAGAAAGCACGCTGAAGTAGATGGTGTATATAAAGAGCAGACAGCGGAAGGGCAAGGTTCTCCCTGAGCAAATATTAGAAGAAGCGAGCGAGCTGGCCGACGAATTTTGAATGCGCCCATTGCGCTCCTCGCGCCATCTTGCTGATAATGGAGAAACGCTTATAAGCGCCTGCCGTCTCCGAGTCCGTCCAGCGGTAAAGGGTGTGTATATACGCTCGCCGTTAGCTACCTGGAGGACCTGCGTTCGGTGGCGTAGTGGTTAGCGCCACGCGCTGCGGAGCGAGAGGTCCCTGGTTCGATTCCGCGCTTCGGAAGAACTTTTCTGAATTATTTTTCTTTAGGACTTATATATATATATATATATATATATATATATATATGTGTGACGCTATGAATGGGAGATGTCCAGCGGCACAGACGCCATACTTTTATTCTATTCACGCGCCACGTCTTCTTCGTCGGCTTCTACCAGACATCACTGCCTTTATACGTCACAGGATTCCCCCTCCCCCCGAAAGAAGGCGTGAGTTACAACAAAAAAATGAAAGAGGGGAGTCTTATACGAGAAAACAGGCCAATAGTTTCAAAATTCAGGGGAGTTCCGTAACCTCGCAAGAACTTCAGGGGAGAGTGCAGCAGTCCGGTGACATCGAAAACAGCTCTGGTGGGCGAGGCTGGCTGTTGCGTCCCGGACAACATACCCATGCCCTGCGCATGCGCACTGATGAAGACACGGGTCGCAGATATGTCAGGGCTGAATAATACTGGAACACCTTGTTGGATCGAATGTCAGTATGCCGTAGGCGTCGGGTTGTTTGTCGTGGCTGATACAAACTCGTGGCTTCCACTTTGTGTCCGCGTTGACCGAGGCTGATGGCGCGATGTCCGACTTCTTGCGGAGTATAAGGGGTGATTTCGCTTCGTTCTGGGCGTTTCTTGCGGTGTTGCCGTAATTGTAAGCGTAGGCGCAGTCTTGACCTGTGGTGCAGAAGGCGTCTCTGGCGACGTTTCTTGATGCGATGATGTGTTACATCTTGAACTTGCCTTCGGTTTAAACACCTTGTTTTCTGATGTCCTTGGAGCCATGAGTGCGTTTCCGTTGAAGTTTTCGTTCGTCGTTGCCTTGGTTGGAGTCTCTTTTGGTGTCGCTTACGTTTGTTGACTTGCTTCTGCTGGCCTTGCTGATGGTGCTGTAGAAATCTCGGATGGGCTGCATCGTTGAATGAGCATACATTGTTTGTAGTCTCAGCATAATTTACTGGTGGGATGTAAGCGTGCTCCGTGTCAATAAAAGTAGCAGCCGCCTTTCCGTTTTTATCGTTCAAACTTGTATTGAATAGCGACTCCATAGTGCTTCGACTTTCGGTTGGGTCAACACCTGACGACGACATCGCAACAAACATGGTTTGAGCTGGTTCTGATTCCGAGTGTTTGTCTCTTTGTGGAACAATTGAGCTGAAGACATCTGACGAAAGACTCTGTTCTGGAAGGTCGCGACATGGTTTGGTATTGTGCGGATTCACCAGCTCGTCCAGAGCGAGTGTAACGATCTTTTGAGGTGGGTCGTCAAGATCATCGGTAATATTGACGTCAGGTGATGTCAAGCCACCTTGTGGGCCTTGTATGCGACACGAGGTGTCAAGTGCATCTGGGGCTTCAGTAATGGCTTGGAATCTATCGGGTAGTGAGGAGGTATGCAGCGGCAATTTTCGCGCTGAAAGGAAACCTGGTGGAACGTCGGATCTTGTGGGAAATCGTCTTGGGTGATTTGCATTCAGCTGATGCTTTGCTTTGTCTTGTGAGAATGGCCGATTCATGCTCGGTGTTAGAATGCATGAAGGCTGCTTGTGAAATTGAGGACTGAGTGCGAATGTCCGCAGATGGCGCGTTATAAGCAAGTCTTCATCGTAGTCTTTGAATCGGGTGACCATCTCTTCTTTGATTTTTGTCCACGACTCATTGTTTTCGAAGATGTGCGTGAGATAAAATCGGAAGGCCTCACCAGTGACGTATTCGTTGAAGTTGGCGACCATCTCTCTTTCCGACCATGATGCAGCGGTAGCGTGGAGCTCGAAAAGGTGGAACCAGTCCTGTACGGGTCCATCGTCCACTGATCCGGTGTACTTGGGGATGTCAAGGGCTGTTGATGATGCCGTCATGATGCTGGTCGCTGTGTTCAACAGGATCTGCTTCGGTGGTCTGCATGCGTTGAAGGTGTCTTGCTGAGGTCTTTGCTGATGTGCGGCTGATGAGGCGGCTGCTGCCAGGTCTCCATCCTGTCGACTTGTGTGACGCTATGAATGAAAGACGGGCCGTGGCTCATACGCCATACTTTTATTCTATTCACGCGCCACGTCTTCTTCGTCGGCTTCTACCAGACATCACTGCCTTTATACGTCACATATATATATATATACATATACGGTGCATGACGGCGGCGACGGGGACGGACAAAAACCAGCCGAGACTGCTCATATAATTGCTATCGCAATAAAATACAGTTTATCTCGGAAGGGTGCCAGCACATGCTTGCCGTGCCAGAGTGAGTTGAAGTATTTCCGCATTTTCCCAATAGGAAGACAGAGCCGAAAATATACAGCATCAACCATTTTCCCTGAAATGATTTAACCTTTTCAGGACGTTGCACAGACTCATTTCCTATCTAGATTGCATCACTTCATACGAAATTCAACGCGCCAAAACAAAACAAAACATAAAAAGCGTCTACAAGTGCAGCCGCACGTATAGGCGATGTGCAAAGCGCCGACGACGCCATCTGCCGCCACGGCTCGGAAGCGCTGATGGGTCCCGGCGAGCAGTGTTCCCGCGAGCGTCTACGCGAGTGCACGAATGGATGTGTTTTCATCGTGATTTAACGACTCTGTCGGGCCTCAGCGATGTTGAAAAATAACTGCTGCGTTGTCGGCTGCTCAAACACACAGAAAAAATTGCCAGGAACGCACTTCTACAGGTTTCCGGTGCTATTTCATGAGCGAGAGCAACGGCGGCGGTGGATTGCGTCTGTACGACGTAGAAAATAAGCAATCGCGCTTTGTTTACGGCAGTGTTAGAACGATTACCATGTTTTTATTTCTCCATTTATGTCGCTACGTCTTCAGCGAACGCTACTACGCTTACACTTGGTCGCCTCGCCTGCATTGTAGACGCTACAATGCACATGAGGTTGTTATTACTGATAAGACGCGGTGCCTAGGCTCTCTTGAAAAACGAATGGCGCGAACCGCAATGCCAGAGAATGTGGGGCAGGTGACGGCTCCTTTACAAAAGCGCCGTGGAATCACACGTGTGCTGCACGAAATTGGCTGCATTCTACCCAGGGAGGGTTCAACCATACGTTATGTATGTTCGTGCGTGCGTGAGTTTGTGTGTGTGCGTGTATATACGCAAGTAAAACTGTAAAATTCCGGGGGGGGGGGTTTGAACCCCCCCCCCCTTGGCTACGCCCCTGATTGTACCTATTGATGGCACTGGAAGGCGATCAGCGGTGCCTGCGTACGGCTCACAAAGGAGGTGGCTGGAGAGGATCCACTGAGAGGATCCCATAGCACGTCGGTAACTTGATAACGCAGACGCTGCGTGGCGGCTCAAGCGGCGCTTCTGCAGCCCGACCGCGCTCGCCCGCTCCCTAAAAAAAAGGAAAAAAGAAAGAACATAAACAAGAAACAGCTCGGTTTGCTTAAGAACGGTCGAAAAATAAGAGAACGCCCGCTTTCACTTATAGACAATAAAATATATTTTTTTCAGCGAAATTACAGGGGTTCGACGGACATGCACCGACGTTCTTATCTGAACACACGCAACAAATACGTAGCCAAGCTGCTATGACAAGCTAGGTGACCACCAGCTCCGCAGTGACTCAGTCCCGCGCCACTAGCGCAAGCTGCCGAGATATTTTTTCACAAGTTTATCGTGCTGGTTTCAAAGTTTTACCAACGCTGACCCTTCGCGTGGCCGCACCCGTGAAATCCATGCGCCGGACCGACAACGCACCCTCAAAATCTACTATATAAACACATGGCACGTAAACGAAGCTACTGTGTTGAGAAAAAACGTTGGTTCATGCGTCAACGCATGCAGGCATTAGTGATCGGGACGTTATAAAGAAAGCGGTCTACTTACGATGAGCTCCACTTCGTAGGGAAGCTTGTTGACGCTTGTCTGTGGCAAACACTTGGCGCGTATGGTGACATTGTCGTCCAACACAGCTGTGACGTCGGACACATGTCCACTATTATAAAGTGCGGCTCCTTTGCGCACACTATCGCCGCAAAAGTAATTATTTGGGACGCGCACAAGCGGCAAATCGCACGCGCGCACTTCCGTCATGCTTGCAGTGAAAGGAGGCGTCTGCTACGCGACCCGCCAGCGGTTCCAACGGCCACCGCTACGCGGCTTTCAGTGGCGCTCCTATAGGCGCTGCGCATCGCGTATACCTGCTATGCAGACGCGGAGCTTCTCACAAGCTAACACTGTTTTGAGCAGCAGAACAGAAAACGAGGGACAAAGAGAACACAGACAATGACGTCGCTGTACGAACAACTGAAATTTTATTTCAATGCGCGCGGCTAACTAGCCAAACATGCGCAGTCACCAACAGATATCTAGAGTCACTAAAAAATGACTCTACAAGTGACTAAAAGTGACTCTACAGATATCCAGCAGTGAGTAGCGCCTGGCGTCGTTTGCACGAACTAGCTTTTACCTGCCGGACGAAAGTTCTTGTCAGAACCACTGACGCCGCACTAGCTTTCCTCCTTCTCGATGGTCTCTTTTATCTCCCGTTTGAGCTTGTTGCCTCATTTTGCTATAACGGAGACTTGCTCGAGATAAGGCTGGCATGCGCAGTCCCTGCAATGAGCTGGTATGTGTCCACAAGGTGGTGTTGTCTTCAGTGAGGCAGCATGGTCCCCTTGTGCGCTCAAAAGCCAGTGGGTTGCCAGGTCAGAGATGGCGCCGCCCGCTAGGCAATATGGCGGCGCCCAGGAAAGAAAGATCTGTAGACCAGGTGAGTGGCGACACAGGAAAAGTGCTATACTTCCGCATGTTGAAGCCACTTTGTCTGAGCGTGGGCAGCACCTTTTGTGCAGGTTCACCGGACAAAGCGTTTGAGAGCCGACGTCAGCAGCTAGCTCGCCGGGGATGCGAGAGGGAAGGACCCCTACGGGGCAGCAAAAATAAAAAAAGGCACGCTTGTGTGTGCTCCCTTTTCCCTAGAGGCGTATGCAGTGTGTGTGCGTTCGGAGCAGGGGAGCCGCCTCGAGGGAGCAGTTGCTAAACAAGTTCCGAGGCTGTCACAATGTGGCGACAAGGGAAAAGGAGCGGGACCTCCGTTTGTCTGCCCGCTGTTGTCGCCGCACGTTGACAGAGACACCGCGGCCGGGTCTATGGCTTCTTCGCATCCTTTATTTTTTGCCTAGTTTGCGAAGCTACAAGCCTATTCGAATGCCTCGCGCAAGAGGCAAGCAAGAAAAAAAAGGATGTCAAACGAGGACGTCATATTGCAGGCGTTATAAACTGGAGTAGGCGGAAGCACGAGGCATACAACGTCCGTCGGAGAAAGGTATAGCCGCCCTTTCCTCTATAATCGTTTCACTCGCCGACACAAAAGACGGAGAGAGTGAAATGCAAACATATATAAAAATGACAAACTTCGATGTCGCCAAGGAGCGGCGTCATAAAGCGAAAGAAAGAAAAAAAACTGCATATCAGAAGTCCGAAAAATAAAATGTGAGAACCTCCTGGCTTGCTAAGGAAAAGAAGCGATGAAATAGGAAACGATAGAGGGAGTGGAAAACACGATTAAAAAATAAATTTCACCGGCCTAACGAAGCCAAAAAAGCAGCCTGCCCTGCTTGGCGGGCACAAACGTCGCTGTACGGCAGCCACTGGACGGCACACGTAACGACAGAAAGGCCAGAAACACAGATATATCTGTGTATATGTAAGGCGGAAGAAAAGAAGGAGCAATGACGGGCGGCCTCGGAAAGGCTTCTTGAGGCGGCGAAGTCGTGGGTGGGTGGCATGAAGGGGGCCCTGCGCAAACAAAGGATCGCCGGTGGACGACGAAAGGCTTCTTCCGATGACGCAGCGAAAAGAAAACGGCGCGAAACTGGCCGGGCGTGGAGGAAAAGTAAGGGCAAAATGGAAGCGTAAACAGCGGCGGCTGACAGCGCCATTTGACGCTGGCCCAAGTCGCCCACCAAGAAGCGATACACGGCAGGGGGAAAAGAAATGTTGGAACAGTACGCCGCTCGACGCGTATAACGAGAGGATCTCGCAAAAGGCAGCAGCGCGTGCTCGCTCGCTGACGTGGACGACCTTTCTTTCGGCTAGCTACCACTATAGGAATGTGTCGAGCCGCAGCAGCGGAAGCCCTTGTAAAACTTTATTTGCACCGAAAGTCTTTAGACGCTTTCCCTGGTAAATCAGTAGAATGCCATAGACTGCCTAGACTCCTGTAGCCTTAAGTTTATTATCCTCTAACATCAAGGATAGGCAGAAGGATATAAAAGAATTCTGAAGACCAAAGAGTCTATGCATGACTTTCGCTTCCCGGTGGCGTACACAGCCTTCACAAGGGTGCAAGCCTGGCGGAAGGCGGAATTTTAAAAAGAAATTTCTCATTAGTCTTCAGGTGGAAGATTTCGCTCTTGTAATGATGACATGAAAAGAAAGAAAGAATAGGGAGAGAAAGAAGAACCTTATCAGTGGGCGATGTCTTTACCGTATGCATAACACAGGAAAGAATAATGCCTCGCTGATGACGAGGAGGAACATGACTAACCGTTCGTGTAATTGAATTACCAGTGCATCTTCATTAATTATTACATATCAGCGTAGGTCAGCAAGAAATGTGGAGCTCACTCAGACTCACTCATGGAATATATTTTGCCCGTAGGACTCACTCGGACTTAGACTCGCCAAAAGTTTCCTCCACCGGACTCACTCGGACTCACACTCACAAATATTTTTCTCAACTGCACTAACTCTTACTCAAACTCACCTAAGTATTACTCACTCGGACTCACTCAGACTCAGACTCACGGCACGATCTGAGTCTGAGTGAGTCGACTCATGAGTCCGTTAGCGTATAATTAGCTTTTTTTTATCAGGGTGTCAACGCACGTAAACGCCAATATCTCGCATAATCGGTGCTCTACGATACGCATTTTGATCTCGTACCTTCACATACGAGCTATCAGTTATTGCAATCCAGTAAGGACATATTTATTGAATGATATGATTCACACGAGATATTTCCATCAAGAACTTCTTTTGAAAAATTTTGCGGAGGGGTGGGGGGTCGAGGCACGCCTCTGATCAATGAATATTGAGCTGGCCTATGAACGCCAGTGCGTTGAAGTATCTGTGAGTAGAAGCGAGTATCAATGTTAGCCGTCATAAGGCTGATAGTAATGCTGAAGTTGAGTAGTTATCACCAGAGGTCTGCAAAAAAATGGGAGCTCACTCAGACTCACTCACGAAATGTATTATGTGCTTAGGGCTCACTCGGACTCAGACTCACCAAAATATTCCTCAGCCGGACTCACTCGGACTCAGACTCACTAAAATTTGTCTCAACCGAACTCACTCGAACTCAAACTCACCAAAATATTACTCACCCGGACTCACTAAGGCTCAGACTCACGACTCGATCTGAGTCTGAGTGAGTCGACTCATGAGTGAGTTCGCCGACCTAAGCATATGAGAGCTCACGATATACTTTTGAAGGTCTTCTAGTCTGTATATAAAAATATGAGATATGTATAAGTTGAATGAGAGTAATTATTGATGGCAGTAAAATGTTCGAGGCCACTTTAATGTAAGTGATCCTTCTGCTCGAACACATGTCATTGTTCTCATCTGTCCTACATTGCATAGCGACTGTATAGGCTACAGCGTAGACGTGCTCTCTATTGTATCATTCACCCCCTGAAATCGTGCGTTAAAGGCTCGCGGTGGCAACGTGCCCTTTTCATGCAGCAACTCTCCTGCTGAGGCGCCAATACCGACATTGCTGTTTACGTTAGCAAGGTTCGGACCTTGAGCGTGTGAGGAAACTGTGATTAGTGCTCATCATTGCCCGCAGGTATTTCTACGCACGCAGCTACGAAAGGCGCAAATAACATGCATAGTTAAAGATTGATGCGTGCTTCATTCTTAATCTTCTAATAATAATAATAATTGTTGGGGCTTAACGTCCCAAAACCACGATATGATTATGAGAGACGCCGTAGTGGAGGGCTCGGGAAATTTCGACCACCTGGGGTTCTTTGTGCACCTAAATCTAAGTACACGGGCCTCAGGCATTTTCGCCTCCATCGAAAATGCGGCCGCCGCGGCCGGGATTCGATCCCGTGACCAGCAGGTCAGCAGTCGAGCGCCATAGCCAGTAGACCACCGTGGTGGGTGATTTCGTAATCTTCTAATTTGAAGCAACTGAGCCCTGAGAAAGGGAACAATGCAGGCTCCTTTCGTCACCAATATTGTCGTACTTGCAAGCACCGTAATAGTGGAGGTCGCTGAACTCGACCGAGGAGGCTACGGTGCGATATTTCAATTGACACGCAGCAACGGCCCGTGTTCTTGTGGCATGGTATGTGCCAAATGCCGTAATGTGTAGTGCATCCTACTGGCGGTTATTTCCAAGTACTTCAGCAGCGCTTAAATATTGGGTAAGACAGCAACGAAGCTTCTCTAACGTGTACTAGTTGGCTGTAATGAGGATAAGGAGCACTGGTAACAAATGCCGACCTATTTATGTTATTCAAATAAAACTTGTTACTGGGCTAGTTGGCGCATAGTTATAATGCAGGAAAGTGGCGCAACATGGGACAGAAAGGAAGACGAGGTAATAAGCACAAGCGCACACTATCAACTGATTTATTTTCGAAAGAACGCTCAATATAAGTAACAGCACGCACATGCGCAAAGGGCGAACATCAAAAGCGATCCTGTAAAAAAAAGCAAAAAAAATAAAATAAGAACAAATTCACTGTTGTGCGAAACGATTGATGATACGATGACACACCTACTGCCGAACAATTTTATGAAATAAGCCTCAGCTAACTCTCTTGATACAGCGTCACGACTTCGTTTTAAAATCTTTGTGGAAGAAAACATATGGCTACACATGTACAGCCGCGGTCGCGTCTATGTAGAGCGCGCGAGCAGCCGGTTTTTGCTCTGCGGGGCGACACCTTGAGGCAGTTTCGGGCGCTGACGCGGTGTGTCAGGAGCATGCGCGGCCAAGTAGTCAGGCTGACCACGTCAGAGCCCGAAACTGCCTCAAGGTGGCGCCCCGCAAAGCAAAAACCTAGAGTTATTGTATATGCTACCTTTAAGTAGCGGAGTTGCGCATCTGTCTTCCAAACGCCGCTAGCAACCTTGCGTTGCGGAGAAGCTGACGCTCGGGCCAATTTTTGTATTTCTCGATGCCACTGCTGCAGCGAACTGGATTGACGCTAGTCATTCAGAGTAAAGTTAATCACTGGTCTTCGACACGCCAAATGTGCCTATCGGTGACCCGGTAGGCATGTAGCCTGAAAAAACGGAGCACGTCTTCGCCGCATAGCTGTGGTTGCTAGCCAGACCTATGCGCAACTCTGCTACCTAAAGGTAGCATATACAGTAACTCTACAAAAACCGGCTGCTCGCGCGCTCTACACAGACGTGACCGCGGCTGTGCATGACTTACAATGAAACGACAGATGCGAACCCATGCCATTTTTGATGGACAACGCGTGCTCCTGTACTCCTGTCGATGGCTATACGGCGGTGCGATCGCCGGATCGCACAGGTGACAAAAATCTGCCGCGTTTGACGCACACCGGACGCCTAATCCGGCGACCCAGTATACGACGAAGTATCACTATTCCGGCTGCTGCACGATAGCGTCGGACGTCGAATCGGACGCAAAATCGTACCGTATGTCTCGGGCTTTTTGGAGTCGAGCATGAGCTGCTTCCTGAATGGGACATTCAATGCTGTGGAAAATTATCGTAGCCGGGAAGCGGCAGCGATTCAGTGACAACAGAGGCGGCCATTGCTCTGTGCACGCAGGTGATCACCGGATCGACAGCCATATTAGATTTCTTGTGGCGCCCCCTATAGTCGCTTAATGTTGCGCATAGCGTAGCAACGCTCGTAAACGAGCTTGAGCGTACTTACGCTCAAAATACGCCAGCAGCACCCACGCATAGCTATTAGTCGCTGTATGCGCATATGCACGATGTAGAAAATAATAACCTCGCCATCACCGCCGCAACCGGAACATTGGAGGTAGTGTCAAGGCATGTTTGTTTGGCTAACTTCACTTTTAGGGGCGAAGCTCCCCTTAGTCTAACCTTGTCACGTCTCCGTTGTCCGGCGTAACCACCTTTGCAAACTGCCCACTACTTCGTCTTTGCAAACATCCCACTACGACCCATCACCGATCCTTTGCAAACTGCCCACTACGTCCTTGCAAACATCCCTCTACGATCCATCACCGATCCATTACTTCACCGACCATAAAGCCGTTATAATGAAGGGAGAACGGAAGCCACGTCTAGCTACCACTTACGATTAATAAAATTTCTTGTATAAATATATACAGTGTTTGTCACGTCTTTGATGATGTACTGGGCTATCGCTTTGATTACTGCTGGGCGAAACCACTGAAGATTTCACGGTGTAACCATGATTGCTTCAGGAGCTTCGCCCAAGCTCTTCATCATTCACCCATGGATATGCTGTGAATTTTTTTGCTTGCTTTATTCACCTTGCGTTATCTTCTGAAACAAGTGATAAAAAAGAAACCACCGACTTCAAGTGGCGCCAGCTATGAAGGATAAAACACCTAGTAAACGTGTAATCTATGTCCTCTGATATTCCATAAGCGCCCATCGCCACTTGCTAAGCCTACAGCGTCGATTATTTGAGTAAGGCTCTCGGAAACGGGGCCGAATCGGCACCAATACTTTACCGTCGAAGCTTCAAGACATGAATCTACAGCAAATACAAGCATCAGTTCCGAGCTAACGAGCTACAGAGCGCACGACGACCCCTTGATAGATTCGAGGTGGACGTCAACCGCTTTCGGCGGTGCGGCCATGTCTCTCTGGTGTTTTTAGGCGTATCTGGCGCTACCGGTAAGACGCGCGCATGCGCAACTCACATCCGGTATTCTGTTATACGCAAAATGCTTTGCGTAGAGCGAAATACCGGATAAGATTAAAAACCCTACTGCGAAATAAAATACCTATATAACTTTTCGCTCATTGCACAGGTACATGCGTTATATGTCAAATGATATCGAGGGTTTTTCTCTTTGCACTAGTAAAATATCGAGACAACCAGGCAAGTTGATTGATAGGTAACGTCTCTAAACGTACTTAACAGAGAGTACGTTCAGACGTGGGGTTCATCTCCGTCTTGTCGCAGGAAAGCGGTGCGACTTTAGAAGAAAACGCAGAGTTGGTCCGCTCGGCTGTTTTAGCCGACTCCCTCACCCCATTCCCGAAACGAGCTATGCCTACAACGCCCTTGCTGCCCTTGTCTCCTTCATTGACGCTGCCGGCCTCGGCGAGCGGCTTTAAAACGCGCACGCCACGGAGACTAAAGCGCTGCTCTTTCTGCCTTGCCGCGAGCCCTTCCTATCTGTCCCCTTTTCATCCCCCATGTGTGTATTGGTTGAGGTGTCCTCTTCGAGAGGCAGTTATCGTGCACACCGAACCCCTTAGTTCTTCCTCAACAGAATCACCAACACGAAAGCGTTACAGAAGCGAAGGTGTCTCGAGTCTTTACGAAGTAGTGGCTTGAATTGGATAACGGCGGGAAGGTCAAATTTCCTACAGCGAGCTTATTTCTGCAAAAAAAAAGAAGAAAAAATAACACTTTCAAGAAAGGCAATGCGACACCTCAGGAAGCCATGCAGTTATGACGGCGCCTTTGCGGTGCTTCGTGCAGGTGCAGTTCTGTAGCTGGGGTTCTATTCAAGAATGAAGCAACGAAAGCACCTCGATTATTGGGACGTCTTGAGATTGGCTCTCAGGCGCAGCTCGTCGACCTATCGTGAAGCACTGCGGAGATTTCGCGGGTGGCTTCACATCCGAGCGGCTACATACAATGGCTTGACCGGATCGCGAAAACTTCTCGGGAAGCACAACATGACAAACATTGAAGTGCCTGAGAATTTCCAAGCAATGTGCAAGCTCCCATGAAACCTCAGCAACACTGCTCTGCCTAATCATTCAATGACAACCATTCACTACATATCAAAGCATATATTTTGGTTCTGTTTATCACGTCTGCTCTGCTGTTTACCGACGCGTCATTCAAGTTATGTCCTATAATCAGGTCAATATAGTATTGGTGACGCTACGCGCATACGATTTCTCTGTAAGTTTCCAAAGACGTTTGTGTGCGCAGTTGTAGGTAATTATGAGGACAAGTCTAGTTTCATTAAACGTAGCCATTGCGTATCAGTCGGGACATAGCGCCTAACGCAGCTGCTCTTAGCGCTGTGTGTCCATGCACCCGGAAGACCTCTGCAGCAACCTACTGTGGTCTATTTCATGGTCGTGTGCATGCATGCACCTTCCCGTGGCTTGCTACAAACGTAATACGTCGTGCTAGGAAAACTTTTCTGTAAAGAGCACTGGGACTAAGACACCGGGTGCGTGTGTCTCTTTGTCATAGGGATACGATTACTTGGACTTATCGATTAGTGCCTGAAAGCGGGCTATGAGTGACGTCACGTCGTCGCAGTGGTGGGGCCTCTTAAACAGTGCGTGAGGGGTTCTGCATATCTCCTCCATCGGAATGTGGCCTTTTGCAGCCGGCATTCTGAACCGCTGCCTCGAGCCCAGCGGTATTGACACCACGTTCGTATAGCTTCTAAATAAGTATATTTGTAACAAGCGCCTCAGGAAATTCTTCTACACTCTTAATCAGGTCTTGGTGAAATGCTGGCTATATCTAGAAAAGCCGACGAAAAATGTCCTGTTTCCTGGCTATATCTAGCTCTTTAAGCGGGACCTGAATAAGAGTTTGAAGTTATAAGGCGCGAATAAGACACGGACGAAGAAGTGTCTTATTCGCGCCTTATAACTTCAAATATGTTAAACCAACAAGCCCAGTCTGCCATTCTTACATTGAATAAGAGTGTACCGGCTGTCTGTTCATACTGCAGCACAGAATTGTTTTCACTACTTATTCGCCATCAGAGAGATGACGCACAGCAGATCCACAGACATTTTCCTAATTTATTATTTTTTACCTGGGTTGCCCGAATTAGAAATTTTGCACAATGGTACATTACGTAACTGTCTTACAAATCTGAGCAGCACTCGCTGCAACCTGCTCTCTTGGTGTCTCCGGCGCGACTCTCTCCGGGGTCCTCGGGAAGCGTCCCGGCATCACGTCAGAGACCAAACAGAAACGACCAATTAGAAGTATCCGATGACCAAATCCAATCGGGTGACACGGATTCAAATACGGACTCCGAATCGCGGGCGGGCTTCACCGAACTTGAGCTCGATCACAGCCATCCGCCGAAAGAATTACAACCTAAATTGAATTAAAAACACACAGACAGCCGCCTCCCTAGTACAATTTAAGCCACATACCCTCAGGCGCAGCGGCTGTAGCGCCGTCTGTGCCCCTCAAATGGGCAAATGCATCTCTTGGGAAGAAAGATAACATTGCCATGCCACACAACACAGCCGGTAAAGAACTAAAGGACACCGCCATGAACCCAGTCCCGCATAGTGGGAATAAGCCAAAGTTAAAAAAAAACATGGCTCATCCCTCCGTCATAGGAATCGGTATAACACGAAAGTGAAACGTATCTACACAGTAGTGCTTATTCTGTAATAATATATGAGAGCTTGTACAATGTCTATTCGTGTTTGGCAGCTATAGCACCGATTGGCGTGGATGCACCCATGTTGACGCCTAGTTCGTAGAGGTTCTTAGCTTGAGCCGCAAACGCGTGCGTCCCGCTGGCCTCTCTCTCGCTCCACCAAGGAACGGCATTCGCCCTTCGAAATCGTGTCCTTTCTGCGACACGTATTGCAGCAGTTTTTTTAGTCGGTGCTTTCGCAAACGAAGTAGTCGGCGGCGGAGAAATCCCGTTGGTGCATGTGAAGGCTGCACTACTCCGATGAGCCGGCGCACGCTCACACAAAGCGAAATGCAAAGAACGAAACTGCGTCTAGGGTGCCTCGGTGACGCCAGCCCGGCCGGTGTCCCTCGCTGGTATCGAGACGCTTTAACGATGACCTCCGATATCGCATGCAATGTCCGAGTAAGCGCTACTAAGTGTCGATCGTGACGCATTGCTTCTTTTCACCTCTCACAGACGGCGGCATCACCCCCGCTCCGCCCCGCCTACCTAAACCGCCAACAGAGAGCACCGTGCGAGAGGGAATGTGTGAAAGATATGAGGCGCGTTCGTGAGGTGTCCAGCATCAGTCAAGCTAGCTTAGTTGGTTTGGCGTCGGGCGCTTACCGTCGCGGCCGCTGCGTCCTGGGTTCGATGCCCAGCGGCGGATCTCTTTCTTGGTTTTTTTCTTTCTCACCTAATGGCGTCCATCTTATGAACGTCATATCCGGTAACGGAAGTACTTGGTGGACCCCGGCATATAACACTTTCGTGTTATAAAAGTCTCCGTCGACATTCACGCGACAATATTGTCGAATTACTTTTATTGCGATAGCAATTATATGTACACTCTCCATTGGTTTTTGCCGTCGCCTTCGTGTCACGTATATATATATATATATATATATATATATATATATATATATATATATATATATATATAAAAGCCACAAAGAAAAGCAATTCAGAAAATTTTTTTCCGAAGCGCGGAATCGAACTGGCAATCTCTCGCTCCGCAGCGCGCGGTGTTAGACGGCTAGGCCACGAGTCGTACGTCTTTCAGCGTGCGTACGTGTTTCAGCTATTTATATACACTATTTACTATGCAGCGTGTTTTCTTGGTCACCAGCGAGATGGCGTGAAGGACGCGAGGGGCACGCTTTAAAGCTTGTCGGCCCGCTCGTTACGATGCGCGCGCGCCTCCTGCCTCGCCAGGTGCACTTTGCCCTACAGTGTGTGGTCGCCTGCGCGCACGCTTATCTCGTGAGGGGGGTGGTTTGTATGTCGTGTGCTTTCACCGCGATGTTTGCGCTAAAGTTACAGAGCGTACGAAGGCACTTCGCTCGCTGCAGCGGCCATGTTCGCGAAAGGAGCGCGCTGTTCAAACAGAAAAAAGGAACAACTGTGAGAGTTAGTTCACGCTCGTCCTGTGTATATGTGCGTTCGTTTCGTGCGTCCTTCTTTATGTTTGAGCAGCGCGCTTTTAGTGTCGAGCTGACACTTGGTAGTTCGCGCTCGTCTTGTGTGTGTTAGTTTCGTGCGTCCTTTGCGCTTGAGCGAATCGCTGGAAATTTCGAGGTGCATTCCGTTCTTCGCGTTACATTCCAATTTGTTGCTATCGGATTCATTGCTTCGCCGTTGCGGCGAAACTGTGACTTTTCTTTTCCCTTCACGAATGCGATGAAGGCCGTCGCCATGCAAGCGGAGATCATTTTATTATACTCTCGATAGGCCGTGCGCTACTGCCGCCTGTGAGCAAGTAGCAGAAGTGGCCTGCAGCAAAATGCAAGGCTTCGTTTACCTGCAAATCATAATGATACGTCAGTAATAAAGATGGCTTATGATATAGATGGCTTATGATATAATCAGCAGCTTTGTCTCCTAGCATGAGCAAAGTTCTCTGGCGAATTAAGTCTTGCATTTTTCCCCGTTTCTTTCTGCCACCAAAGTTCAATGACAATGCATCTCCACTGACCGGTGAATGGTGTGTGCGCGGCCGCACTGGGAACCGAACTTCGTACCCCCCGCATTGGAGGTGGACGTTCCAACCACTTGAACACCGCTGAGTTGTCCTGAAAGTGCCCCTCCTCTCCACGCACACATGCCAGAGAGTGGTTTGACGTGGCATCATTCACGAACAACGCTGACGCCGCCAGGAGCCCACATACGGTTAGTAGCTGTACTCGAGGAGGTCACTTCACAAGTAAACAACAGATGTGTTTGATTCCGGCATGGTGCACGGAACAGGTGCTTCAAAAGTGTAGATGGTGCCGCTGCAGGGCAAACGTGGTTCATATTGTACAGGTGCAGCGGGTTTGCAGCGTCATTTCTTTGGTTTTCCGTTTTTCAGTAGAGTGCGCTTGTGCAGGCTTGTCGTTTGCTGTGCGCCCGTATTGGAAAGAAAACGTGTCGGAGGAGAATTCACGACTTTCACTTTCTGAGCAGTTTGTTCGTATTTGTATGTGACCTTCTGCAGCCACAGATGCATTTCTCAACAACGTTATGGAGCTTATCGACTGCGAGAGTGAAGACGAAGAGACCGCGCGTGATGTAAGTGCGCCCACAATTTTCTTAGGCAACAACAAGTCGGTCTTCACTATGTTTGCGGCGACCAAACAGGATCCTAACTGCTACGACAACGTACGGACAGCGACCGCGAAATTTCAAGCAACGGTGACGGCACTGCAACTGCTGATACTTGATTGCCCTAGCCTCTGTTCGGCGACTTGTCTACTGCCAGCACCTACTCGCACTTTTTCTGAACGTTCGATGACTGATAACTAGCCTGTGGCGTCGTTAAAGACGAAAAAAGACCATCGTCGGAAAATACGATCAACACGAGCTTACCACCACAGTTCTCCGCCGATGCTCCAATTCACTTACCAGCCGTTGCGTTAGGTTCCGTGCTGCCGTCCGCAACTATCGCGCCGGTCTCACCCACAGTAACGATCGACTGCGTTACAAAAAGATTCACCGACGATTACGATACTGCCTAATGCGAATTCTGAGCGCAGCTTCATGTTGCGGCAACGCCAACTGTGTTTGAAGTTTTGGCTATCCGCAGTTGTAGCAATGTAACATTCTTTACGTATTGCCACAGAAACTGCCAGCGCTCGAGTGCTACGCACACCACTCTGTGCATTGCAGACGTCGCGAACCAAGTGAAACGCCGACAGCCCTGTTATACGACAAGCGAAGCCAGCCGCAGTGCACGTGAAAGCCCTGTATGCGCGCGAGCTCCGACCGAGGGGCCAGCGCGCGTGACGGAGGAAGAAAGCGAGGTTAGAGGCCGGTGGCTCGTGATATCGACAGACTCCGCGTTCGCTCTCTTTCGTCCTCGTTAGCTCTATCGGTTATGCCGACGCCAACGGCGACGCCGCTCAACGCAGGAACGGGTGCCTAAGAGCTGCGCTCTAAAACCACCAGGCAGAAGAAAAGAACAAAGGACTGGCGCATTCACCATGCGAAATCACGATCAACGCCACATTTGCGATGCATCAACGCTACATCCACGATCGACGTCATGTTCGACGCGTCGTCTGCATGCTTTCAAGCTGCAGCACGACGGCAACACCACGCGAGAAAGTGCAGAAGTTCTCTACA